>NC_051396.1:16827559-16830059 GCF_015228065.2 Penaeus monodon | reverse complement strand
TGCCAACAATGCCATGGACATCCGCCTAATTTTATGAATATCTTGACCCTATGAAGAAAGCTCATGATGAAGAAACGCATACAAAAATATAACATTCGCACTTTCATGTTTCACACCATTAGACTTTTAAGAAATTCACTCTAATTCACAAGATTAAATAAAACATCGCTCCTTATTGAACCGTCCACACAGGAGGATTATATTAGGTGGAACAAAGAAGCATGATTCTTTAATGAAGTGATGGCAGTAGTCGGCGCCGAGCACGTACTATCGGGGTGGCGGGGTGCTGTAGCGGGGTGGGTGTGTGACCATGCCGGGTTTTCATGTTTGACGGTGGACCAGCCCTGCGACGTAATTGGTCCTCGCACACGGAAGGAACCACGCTAATACCCTGATGGACCGGTAGGGGAGACGCAGGGGGGAGAGGGGGATGGGTGGGTGACCCTTGCGTAGAAAAGATTCTTTAGGAATTAACATTCATGTGTCATATTCTGTTGGCCGGGTGGTCTACAACTGCTTGCAGGAGAGACTCTTCGCTACCCGGTGTATAAACATGTTCTGGGGCATTTCTTTTACGAAGTGCATCACTCACGCAGAATCATTTATACATAAATTTCCACAGATGAAACCATTTGACCCTTGCACACCGTTAATTCTAATAAACTTGTAAATGCAATATAGATTCAACACTAGCGCATTAATGCAAAAGAAAACACATCAGCAGTATTCGTGTCCATTAGCAGCAAATACCTGGGGAACAGTCCAAGTTCAAAGCCTTTTCAGCATATTAACGTCTATCAACACCCAAGAACCTGTCAGCACCTGCAAAGGTGGTGCACAGAGGCACAGAACCCTCGACAATGCAATTAGATCCTGGGGAGGCGGAAAGTAGATTAGCAAAGATCAGCATAGGATAAAAAGGAAGAGGGAATATTTCAGAGAAGGGGAGAACTCTCCGTGAGGAATACCCATGGGTCGCTGTGACTGGACAGAAGGGGAGGCACACAGGTAAGGGATCAGGCGAGGGGAAGGAACAGAGTTCAGACGAAAAAAAGAAAAGAAAAAACTGAGAAAGGGAGAAAAAAGTGAATAAAGAAATATGCAAGGATGACTTGCAATTGTGAGGAGGGTGTGACGGCACAGCACAAGAAAGCAAGCGAAGGTGTGCGGTGTATCCAAGGGCGTATTGCAGCAATAACCACGCTACAGTGACGACTATGATGCAAAAGTGTTGGCCATTCTAAGGCGGAGCAGCAGAGATGGACGAAGGACAGCAGCGAGAACGGTGAGGCAGAATCCTTGGATGTGTCTCTTGAAAATCACTTTAACGGTAAAGTAACAAAACACTCAGAAGCATATGTGTAAATGCAAATATGTAAACACCCCAAACGATGTAGATGATAAAAAAAATGTTGAAGATGTAGTATCAGCAGGACTTATACAAGTCACAACAGTAGTATATTAATATGTAAACAAAGGGAAAGAGAGAGAGATAGAGATAGAGAGAGAGAGAGAGAGAGAGAGAGAGAGAGAGAGAGAGAGAGAGAGAGAGAGAGAGAGAGAGAGAGAGAGAGAGAGAGAGACCAAAAGCAGATGCCAAATACACACAATGTCTGCTTCGATGTATTATACCTTGAGTATATTACAAATAAGCTGTTGATTTAGGCCATATATGGTAGTTAGACGAACTTTCATTCGATCGTTTATTCTACCATTAATATAACATCTAACCTCATCCCCCTTACCTATCCACTTCTAATCTTTACAAATGAAGTAGACTGCCCTGTTTAATATAGTGATAAAGTACTTACAATAAAATACCACCTACAGTAATATGTCGCGAGGAAGTCAATGAACGCTTTTGCACATCGTATCAACACGATTTTAAAGATGCCAAGAAACCTTATCGAACACAACAGGTGCCGGATCTATCAGCAACATTCAGTTCAAGCTGCAAGATGAGAAGAGGGAGAGAGAAAGAAAAAAAAGAGAGAAAAAAAAGATAACGAAAAAAAATATATGAAAAAGGGATAATGCAAAGGTGAAGCCACAGGAAGAGGGGAGAGTAAGCTGGAAGGGAGAGAAGAAAAGGGGTGGACAATGGCGAATAAGAGGGGAATCATCCGAGGGAAGCTGGGGGGAGGCAAAAGGCAGGGTGTTAAATGGATTGCTAGTAGACGAGGGGAGAACAGAAAGTAATTGGATAACAGGGATGTTAGTAGGGAGATGGGGGATGCAAAATGGGGTGTAAACAGAAAAGACAAAATAACAATTGAATAGGGAGGAAAAGGAGAAAGTGAAAAAAAGGAAAAAAAAAAAAAAAAGAAAAAAAAAGAACAGATGATGCAATGGGAACGCTATAGTGTAGGGGAAAAGGGGTAAAGAAAACGAAATAACGCACTGAAGGTAAGAAACGTGTGCTGGCAGGGAAGCGGTGCGTGTGAAAGGAGAGTTTGATGTGTGAGAAAGAAGGGAATGGGCGAGGAAAAGAAGAACGTGA
>NC_051396.1:16812559-16822559 GCF_015228065.2 Penaeus monodon | reverse complement strand
AAAAGCTGTCTTGAATGATGTATCAAAATGCTGAATATCGCTCTTTGCTTACAAAGGTCAAAGCACATGTGCAGCCACAGGTGAAAAAAGCGTATATCTGGCTCTCCATCTGTCTACACACACACACACACACACACACACACACACACACACACACACACACACACACACACACACACACACACACACACACACACACGCAAATATATTATTGGCATGTATACACGGCTACTGACATCTATAAGAATATATAAGCCGCTTGTATAGTCCGTATGTTTGCATATACATACATACATGCATACATACCCACACCCACACACACACACAAATATATATATATATATATATATATATATATATATATATATATATATATTGTTGTTGTGTGTGTGTGTGTGTGTGTGTGTGTGTGTGAGTGTGTGTGTGTGTGGTGGTTGTGTGTGTGTGTGTGTGTGTGTGTGTGTGTGTGTGTGTGTGTGTGTGTGTGTGTGTGTGTGTGTGCGTGTGTGTTTGCACAATAAACACATTTATATTCATATGAATATATATATCCATATACATTCACGTATGTATATACGTGTTTATAATTGACTATATCTACGACACACACACACACATATGCCCCCGGTTCGCCAAAGCCTCATTAACAATTCCGCGACTTCGAATTAAAACGCACCGTAATCTTACGTGTAAACTTGCAAATTGTTTTCACTCTCCCATGCCACAAGCCCCGCGTAGGCCCAACAGCGACGCAAGGAGCCCGCGCCCGAGTTTTGCTTTTAATATCCGCAGTATTTGAAATAAACCGTTTTTATTGTGGGCTGTTTCTAAGAGCCGGCCTGAATAAATTAGTTTGCAAACAGAAAACTCCTGGCTTGCCTTTTCATATTCTTAGGACAAGGGTGGCTCCCTCCCTCCCTCCCTCTTTCCTTTCCTCCCTCCCTCCCTCGCCTCTCCCTTCCCTCCCTTCCCTTTCCTTTTTTTCCACTAAAGGGAATATGACAGTGTGAGACCGGAAGGAGCCGAGGAAAGCCGGGGACTGTCTCTGGTTCTACATTATGAACTGGGCCACAGGGAAGGAGGGAAAATGGGGAAGGGGAGCTGAGGGGAAGAGGCGATGGAGGGTAAGGGAGAATGAAGGGAAGACGGAAAGGGTGAAAAGAGGGAGGGAAAAAGTGGGGGAGGTGGAATTCTGAACTGGACCAGAGGGAAGCAGGAGTAATGGGGAAGGGGAGAGAGAGGAAGAGAGGCGAGGGAGAATGAGGGAAGGGGAAATACGAAGGGGGGTATGGGCGCGGGGAGGAGAGGGGAGGATATAAAAGCAAAGTGGGGGAATGAAAAGAGAGCCTGGCTGGGGGGAGGGGGGGGGGGTCAGAAGCGACGAGGAGGAGAAGAAAGAAGTGAAAGAGGATTGAAGGGAGGATGAAAGGAGATGGGTCAGAGGGGGGAATCCTGGAACGGGGGGCGGAGGGTGGAAGGGGGTGAGTGGGGATGGGAGGCCTTAGAGAACCGACTCTTCATTATCTGACTCGCATGTTCTTCTGTCTGCTCACTATATCTTCCTCACGGTAATTGTTTAATGACCGGCGGAAACGAGGAGGAGGGAGGTGACGGGGGAGGGAGTGGGTGCCAGAAAATTAGAATAAGACAGAGGCGGTGGTGGGTGGAAATTCTGAGTTATACGGTTATACAAACTTCAGTCCAGTTTGATATGAGGCAAATAATCTTATGGACAGATATAATGAGATAAAACAAGTACCACGATAGAACAGAGAGAGAGAGAGAGAGAGAGAGAGAGAGAGAGAGAGAGAGAGAGAGAGAGAGAGAGAGAGAGAGAGAGAGAGAGAGAGAGATAGACAAAAAAGAGAGAGAGAGAGAGAGAGAGAGAGAGAGAGAGAGAGAGAGAGAGAGAGAGAGAGAGAGAGAGAGAGAGAGAATTAACAGACAAAAACAGAGACAAAGAGACCCATAAATGAGGCACATGTCAAAAGCAATATAAATAGTGAAACCGAAACACCAGACGCGTTCTGCCGGCACGTGACAAAGCGATGAGAGGCAGAATGAGAAAATAGGCTGCATGAGTCAAAAAGTTTAAATGGCAATGAGGAACTACCCTCTACCCCCTACCCCCTCACCCCCACCCCACCTTGTTCAGTATTCATGGCAGATTGTTTACTCAACGGCATTCTCCTCTTGGTTAATGTATTTTCACTCTGCAAATGCCTGGTGTGTTTGGGTCTGCCAGATCGGATGCATTACCACTTTATTTATACTTTTTTCTAGCTGTTGGAACGTAATGTTTAAATTACACTCTTTCTAGATATATGGTCACACTTTGAACATATAAAATATTTTCATGAGATAATTCCAAGCCATAAATCTTTGTATAAATTGTGTGTGTGCGTGCGTCGGTGTTCGTGTATGTATGCACATGGAAGAAAAATTCATACTTACAAAATCAAACACGTGAACATTCGTCCCTTTGTCCATGTGTATGTGCGTTGTGTGTGTGTTTGTGTGTGTTTGTGTTTGTGTGTGTGTGTGTGTGTGTGTGTGTGTGTGTGTGTGTGTGTGTGTGTGTGTGTGTGTGTGTGTGTGTGTGTGTGTGTGTGTGTGTGTGTGTGTGTTTCGTGCGTGCGTGGATTGCGGGAGTGAGTGAGTGAGTGAGTGAGTGAGTGAGTGAGTGAGTGAGTGAGTGAGTGAGTGAGCGAGTGAGTGAGTTGAGTGAGGGGGAGGGAAAAATGAGAGTGAGAGATGAGAGAGGGGAGGATGGGAGTGAGTAAGAGAGTAAGAGAGTAAGAGAGTAAGAGAGTGAGTGAGTGATGGAGAGGGAGAGGGAGTGTGAGAGAAGAAAGTAAGGGTGGGAATGAGTAAGTGAGCCGATAATTGAGTGAGTGAGTGAGGGAAAGGGAGAAAAAGGGTGAAGGAGATAGGAAAAGAGGGAGAAAGTGAGAGTGTGAGAGATGGACATAACTATGGATATAGACAGATAAAAAATAAATAAAGAGAGAGAGAGAGAGAGAGAGAGAGAGAGAGAGAGAGAGAGAGAGAGAGAGAGAGAGAGAGAGGTAGACTAAGAGAGAGAGAGAACAGAGATGAGAAGAGAGAGAGAGGAGAGAGAGGAGGGAAAGTGAGAGAGGAGAGAGAGAGTATTTTTGTTTGCTTTTCCCCTTTGCTTTATCTTCTTTTTTTCCATTTCCAATCATCTTTCCCTCAATTACCTCACGTTCACGATCAATTAGCAAATGTTTTCCCCATTTTTAATTGCATTTCATTACTTTTCATTTCCAGCTCACCAATCACTCCTTTGTCTCTCTTCCCCCTCAGTTCACGTATTATTCCCTATTTCACAATTCACACCTCGCTTTTTCAGTTGTCCATTTCGCTTTCCCTTATCCGCCTACTATCTGCCTATCGTTCCCCCGCCTATCAATATCTTTTTCTCTTCTCATTTCATTTACTTTTCTTTCTCTTTATATGTTCTACCCAAGCAATGCGATATTAATGTACCCTTTGTCATAAGCCATTGTTCATTCTTTTTCTTTTCCTTCTTCTCCTGTCGCTCTATTCTATTTTCTCTTGCCTTGTCTTCTCTTCTTTCTCTCTTACACTCTTTCACTTTCTCTTAATACCACTCTTTACCCTTACTCTAAACCACTTACTCGCGAACTCTTCCCCTCGCACTCGCTTACTCGTTCTACCATCCTCTTATTCTAACTGTCAAAAACAACTTCTGACTGTCATTTCCTAGCGAATATTCCTCAGCGACGTCGCTTTCCTCACAGTGCGATTATAATCGGGTCTGTTCCCTCTTAAGTTCCCTCCCAGTTATCCTATATTTCATATTAACCTGGTGTACTAATTCATCCTAATTATCCCCAATTAATCATTACAAATTCTTCAACAGCTTAGCACCCGCCTCTTTGTAATTAAAACCGCCCCACCTGTCACTCTCTCTTGACTCATCTGGCTCACCCGTTTGACTCACCCCCTTGCCTCGCGTCACTTCGAATCTCCTCGTCTAAGACACCCATCCCTCCATCCCTTCACTTCACTCTCCCACATTTCCCCCAAAACTCATCGTCCACCATTCTCTCCCTTACGACTCACCTCCTCACCCCTGCGACTCAGCCGCCCCCTCTCCTTCTCCTTCCCTTACTACGTAACGTACCCCTCTCCCTACACTTCCCCCACCCACCTACCACACATCTCTCTCTCTCTTTCCCCTCCCCCTGCCACGTATCTCCCCTGTCCCCTCCTTTGCCCCCTCCTCCCCTTTCTTCCCCCTGCTACGAATCCTTCCCCACTCCCCCACCCCACCTCCTCCCCCCACCACACATCGGCCCCCTCCCCAGCTCGCCCGCAACAATTCCGGCCTTAGAGTACTGGGCCCCCCACGGTCATAAAACGCATCTGTCTTTGTGTGGCCCAGACAATACACTTTCTCCCGTTGTTATTTACTCTACATATAAGCCCAAGCCATCTTTTTTCCTTCTTTCCAAACGCAATGGCGCTTCCTCTCCCTCTCCGTTGGCATACATCTAGCCCCGGATCAGCGTCGTTGTTTTCTCTGGTCGTTTTATTTTTTTGTTTTAACTTGGCAAGAGAAGAGAAAAGTGGCAAGGAGAGCGTTTCAGCTATAAAGGGCGGGCTTCACGTGAGGCGAGAACCAGCGAGAGTGACACCAGGCATAACGTCCATAAGGGGTGGGGAGAGGGTAGGGTGACGGTAGGGTGACGGTAGGGAGAGGGTGGTGGAGGTGGGTGGGGGGGGGAGTCCTCAGATAGTGCCTACATACACAATATTCAAGATTTCACTGTCGACCATTTCCCTATGGTATACTTGGAGAAAATACGCTGGTCCTTGTAAAGTGGCTCATTTATCTATTGTACAAGTAGAAGTTCTGATGGCGTTGTATGATGGGGACAGTGATAGCGAAATTCTGTGATGTGGAGGTGGTGGCACTGCGAGATAATGTATTGCTGTAGTTGTATGACTTCGCTGAATCCATGTGTACTTTGGAGAGGCGGCCAATGTATTTTCTCGAAGTTGCGTTATGGTTTGTACTGTCGGAGGAGCGACGCCCTACACTGAAATGGTACCTTGTAGCGACGTATGCATGAAATAGTACAGATGTAATGTACTTTTTCTGCGTGGTAGAAACAACATTTATGTGGGACAGTAAAGACGCTAACATATATGGGGTACTAGAAAAATTTATAAGAGAATTCAAAACGGTCTTGTGAAGAATTAAAACATTTACATGGGAAGGTAGGAACGTCTATGTGAGAGAGTTGAAGTACTGCGGGAGAGTCGATACGTTTATGTGGGATACTAAAGACGTTTATGTTGGAGAGTCAAAACGTATATGTGAAATATTAGAAATGTTCATGTGAGTCTTGTGCTTATACGAGATAGCAATGAAGGCGAAAATGTGAACCCCGATTCTGTTCACATGATTAACATTGATAATTATTATAATCACTGCAAATTTCATGTTCTGATATTTCAAAAGACTAGTCACGGTCAAATGAATGAGAACAACAGCATCAAGTTCCGCGTAAATAAACAAACAGACAACGCAAACATCCCTTCACCGTTCCATACACACACAATGAAAATACACGCGAGTCCAAACTCATATATCTACAAACGTAAACAGATATAAACACAAACATAGTAGAAAAGACATCAAATAGAGTCACAAATGCTCCCAAACAAAAGGGGAAACATCGCATGAATTAATATCTTCCCTGTAACAACACAAGTAACATATCGTTTACATTTTAGCGCGTGTGCCCGGCTGCAAACTGACTAAAATAATTTGGCCCAAAAAATCTTAAAAAAAAAGAATAAAAAATTGTAATTGCCCCTCTATTTAGGGTTGATACTGTAATGGGGATTATAGCCCAGAGGGATTGGAAACAATATAGAATTAAAATCCTAATCGCCGGGTTAATCCTAGGGAAATCTAAGTGCTGTTACACTGCAGCTTACCCGATTCTGTAATCTGCATCTCTGCCATTATTTCTAGCTAGAATTTTAATAAACTTTGGGACGCTACATTAGTTTACCCTTTGGAGCTATAGATTCATGCTTTACTCTGCTCTGGTAATACCTACACACCTTTCTCTCTCTCTCTCTCTCTCTCCTTCCTTTCTCTCTCTCCCCTCCCCTTCTCTCTCTCTCTCTCGCTCTCTCTCTCTCCTCTCTCTCTCTTCTCTCTCTCTCTCTCCTCTTTCTCTGTCTCTCTCCTCTTTCTCTCTCTCTCTCTCCTCTTTCTCTCTCTCTCTCTCTCCTCCTCCTCTTATCAACATTACTATCATTATACAATCATTATTACTATTATCATGATCTTTATCGTTATCAACGTCATCATTATTACTATTATTACAATTATTATTTCTATCACTATTTATAGTAGAAGAAGAAGGAGAAGTAGTAATAGCAGCAGCAGCAGCAGCAGCAGTAGTAGTAGTAGTAGTAGCAGTAGTAGTAGTAATAGTAGTAGTAGCAGCAGCAGCATAAGTCATATTATTTGTCGTGTTTTAATTATATAATCATTACTAAGATTTCGGCCCTTGCTATTATCCTTTTGCATTATTATTTTGCAAGATAATCTTTACAATAATGACAATGATAGCAGTAACAACTATCATTATTAATATAAGGAATACAGAATACTGTAGAAAATACATTAGTATTTGCACGGTTTGAGTTTGCCACAAAGCAGATAACAGTGTATAATAATACCAGGAAGAGATGATATACTTTATTTTCATAAATATTTGCAATTGGAAGATCACTTAACAAACAGGAAAAGTAATCAAAATATGCTAAACTATGCTGCAGGTGCTTTGTTCGTACATATTTCGTATGTGTGATTGCACAATACTAAACACCTTATCAATCTACAGTATATGTAATAAAGCTGGGTTCAATCGCAGCATGGAGATAATACTCTGAAAACAAGAAAACACAAGTCAAGCATTCACACATACATACACAAAAAAGACAAAAACACAAAAGAACACATTAGCTCTTTACTGAACAATCTCTCCGCCATTGACAACAAAGCTACGCGAAAATAGTAGTAGGAATGCCAATAGAAGCTATGCAAATGACTAATTCCAAAATCGACGAGAGCCGTTTAACATACCTGCAAACTAACAACACCAACGCCGTATTTGCCAGCACATTAGAGCCGCTACACCGACGGGCGCCCGACTATAATCGGGACTAATTCGTCGAGGGTCAAGTACAACTGCTCCAGCGAGTCGGGCGAGCAGTTCATCCTCGGGCGACGCGGCGATCAGTTGTCCCCATTGAGTGTTTGCTGGAGATCTCGCGCGCGCCTTATGTATATTTACAACGCCTCCGGGACCCTCGACGCTACGCCTAATGTGACACTCGATAGCCCGGCCTCCTTTTTCGAATTAGATTTATATTTTATCTGCCAGCGCGTGGGCGAGTGAAATACGGGGGGAGGGTTTCGAAAACTGAAAGAATAGAATAGAGATTTCTGAAGCCTTAGAGCCTTCCTCATCTGTCGGTATCTATCTACTTCCATATATATGCATATTAGTTTTGAAGGTCTGCACATCCAAAGGTGCACTCAGGTGCAAAAAAATATGTTTATTAAATGTTTCAATAGTTTAAAACTAACACACACACACACACACCATGTATGTATGTATGTATGTATATATATACACATATGTATATATATATATATATATATATATATATATATAAAATATATAATTAAATATATATATAAATATATATATATATTATTTATATATATATAAATATATATAGGTATACTTATGTATATATATATATATATATATATATATATATATAATATATATATATCATATTATATTATAAAACAATATCCAATACACACACACACACACACACAGAGTATATGTATGTATATATGTGTGTCTCACACACACACACACACAAACACAACACACACACACACACACACACACACACACACACACACACACACACACAACATATATATGTATATATATATATGTATATATACATATACACACATATACTTAAATACTTATACGAATATACACTGTATGAATAACTATCGGTGTGTATGTATATATATATATATATATATATATATATATATATATATATATATATATATATATATATATATATATGTGTGTGTGTGTGTGTGTGTGTGTGTGTGTGTGTGTGTGTGTGTGTGTGTGTGTGTGTGTGTGTACTGTTGATAAATACACATAGCAGTCCCCTCCTAGCATAAACCAAAGCTAATATTTCCAAGCAGCCATAGATAAATCTAGGCCTAAAGGCTCTACTGCTCCGCCGGCGCCGACATGACAGGACAAACACCCAGATGAAGGCTAAAGTACGGCCTTCCACGGCCTGGCCTTCTATCACAGTCCCAAGATTCTATTTTCCCTTAATCCTCCCCGAACAGAATGACTCCTATCTGGCCGACGCCAATTAACTTGAGGAGTTCGGCTGCCGTTTAGATTCGTGGGGAGATAATCATGCATTTATGACCCAGATCCAGTCGCGAAGGACAAGCTCCAGGGGGGAGATAGAGTGAAATAAAAGCCAACGTTAATCTCGACTCTGTTAAGTGAGGTGGTTGAAGGAAAATATATTTGTAGAGCGCGGGAAAGAGATATCTCCTTCATTCCGAAGGAAATCTGAAGTATTTCCCCAGACTCGATCGATATAAATGGACGAAAGAAAATAAGATAAGATAAATAATGAAGTAAAGAAGGGAAAGAATCGAGGGGGGGGAGGTAAAGTGGTGAAACTTAAGGATATTAGAGATTGGAAAAGTAAGGGTGGCGAAAACCCTTTGCATAGTTATACATATTGTTAGTTATATACTTTTCACGTCTTAGTTTTAAATGAAATGAGAAAGGAGAAAATGGTACGTCAGGCTTCTTCGAGGAGACACCCGCACAACTAAGGTTAAACTCGAGTCCGGTGCTTTTAAAACAAACAGGAAGAAAGTTCGTTGCACATCCGGGACCTTTTCTTCCTTCGTTGTGTACGCCCTTACAATGACATTTCCCTTATCGTACTGTCCAGTGCATATCGCTGTATTAGCTACTACCTCTCTCTCTTCGTTACTTTCTTTCGCAGTTTTGAACAATGAACAAACCCTGTTAGATTTTTCGTACACGATGATCGGTCCTCATGCACACAACAAAGATACATCCCCTTATGACACTGTAATTCTCTGGCTAAAAAGGGGGATTTGGGGAACATTATTTGTATCCACTAGTTGGGAATTCAAGCAATATATAAAGCGTGGCGCTTATTCCACTCATCTAGCAGCGCTAATCACTCCCCCTCCCGGGACAATGGTCATTTAATCGTTATAAGGCACGCCCGTGGCACTGGCACACTCCGCTGGAAAATAAAAGAATAATTGCCATAACCCATATCTTTCTCCATTCCGACTGTTACGCTCATAACAACAGCTCATTCGAACCACTAACACCGCTTCATAAAACAACACGCAGTCCAACGCACTCTCCTGCCACCATGCCACTTATCACACTAAAAGGGGAACAAGCACGCCCACCCCAGAACCACCTCACCATTCGCCACAGCGACACAGAAGGGTACACGGTCACACACACACACCATCCCGCCCCTTGCCAAAGAGGGTGCCATGGCATCATCATCTGGGCCCCTCCCCCCTCCGCCTGAGCCATGACCATCCCCCCCCCCTGTTCCCTAGTCATATTTCCCCGGGGTGGAGATGCACAGTTAGGATGACCAGATTGCGTATGAAATTTCGTTTTCCATCGAGGCAACGTCACCACAGCGCAGATTTCGGCTCCCGTGATATTAATATAATTACAGTGACGAATGCAAATGCTCCTGATTTTCAACATTTTTAGATTCGCAAATAAACAGGGCCATTCATCAATGTGGATAGTGCACATGGTATTAATTTGTCATGTAAACGAAAATA
>NC_051396.1:16800059-16807559 GCF_015228065.2 Penaeus monodon | reverse complement strand
TTTTCAATACCTATTTGAAATATCAATTGTGTATATGTATATATGACATATAACATTATATATACATATATATTATATATATATATATATATATATATATATATATATATATATATATATATATATATATATATATAAATATATATATATATATATATACATATATATATATATATATATATATATATGGTAGAAAAAACAATAAATTGATAAATCTAGTATGTGAATTGGGGTGTTTCTACCATAATATTAATACAGCAGAGTGGTTTACCATTCATATATATATATATATATATATATATATATATATATATTATACGTATATATGTTTTATATATATACATATATATATATATATATATATATATATATATATATAATATATATATATATATATATGGAAGAAAAACCCACAATACAAAAACTTCAGACCTGAAGATGGAATCCAGGTGGATTTCGAAACTGTAGTCTCATTTTCAATAAATCTAGTTTTTGTATTGTGGGTTTTTCTTCCATTGTATCAGCACGGAAGAGTGTTTTGCTATTCATATATATATATATATATATATATATATATATATATATATATATATATATATATATATATGTATGTATGTATGTATGTATACATGTATAGGCCATATGGATGGATGGCTTTGTGCCGTCAGCAACAACGTCCACCCACAGCAAGTGGCCGTGCCATGCCATACGGTCGTGCGCAGCCAGCCTTATTACCCGCTATCATATTACGACTTGTTCGGTCATTACGCTCTTTGTGGGGGACGCGAGACAGCCCCGGACGCCGTAGGAAGCGCCATTGTCTCCCGGCACATGATCGCGCATTATGTGTCTAATACGTGCTAATAACGTGCAGTGATTGATCGCGTGACAATCTTCTTTATTGGATTATTCTTGTTTTTATTCATCTCTCGAGTCTTGGGCAATGAAGATAATGTACAGATTAAACGGAGGAATTACTTTTATATAATTGCTTGTCTTTTTTATGTCCCATGCAGTCGTAATCATGAGTAATCAGTGTAATCAAAGCCCCACATATCACAACACGCGCAGAGCCTCATAATGGTAAGAAATAAATAAGTCATGACTAAGGTAATAAGTACAGTACACACGTAAGTACCAAACATACATAGAAGTAGAACAAAAGAAATCGCCCCTTACTTACAAAAAAAAAAATAATAATTAACGTGATTTAACTTATATTAAATAATAATAAATAAATAAATAAAAATAAGTATTTTAAGAAACAAACAGCCACCATATGAATTTTTTCAACGAGAGGACCACATTACAGATGCGTGAATGCCATATGACCCCCAAATCTATCTTTTCTTAAAAAAAAAAAAAAAAAAAAAGGTAACCCGCAGAGCCAGTGACCAGAGCGGCGGCGATGGCAAGCCAGGGCGGCGAGAGCAAGCCACCAGCCGCAAAGTCACCAAGCCAGGTCACCCACCATTATTAATGTGATGGCCTGGAAAGCCCCACCAAAACATCGGGATAAGTAAGATATGTTGCCAGGGGAACGTAAGCTTATCCCAAGACCAGCTGATGGTACTTTTAAGCCTATTTGGCCTCGCCCAAAATTGTCTTTCGTTTTTTGGCCTTCAGAATGATCTCCTAATGTAGCTTTCTCCCGGGGTATTTGTGGAGCGCTTCCCCCTCCCCATCGCCCGTGATCCAACCATCTGCAGTTTGTCAGGATGGTCGAGAAAGAAACGTGTTCGAATTGCTTGGCAGTCTTTATGGACAGTTATCATAAATTGGATGACAGAAAGGGGCGGGGCTGCACTTACAATCAGACAATGATATTACGACATGATGGCGATGATGCTACGGCCGTGATGTCTAGTGGCTCTGACAGGCCGGGAGATGGAGGGAGGAAGTAGGAGAGGAAACGGGGGTGAGAGCAGAAAAAAAGAAAAGGAAGAAGAAATGTGCTCTATAAGAGTAAGGACCAGTTTCTGTGTGTGTGCGGGCGTATGTATATCTATCTATATACATACATGCATATATATATATATATATATATATATATATATATATATATATATATATATATATATATATATATAAAAACAAAGACACACACACACATATATCACATATATATATATGTGTGTGTGTGTATTACATATATGCATATACATATTTATGTTATACGAACGTATATAGAAATGTAGGTTAACTGGTAAATCAATGTTTACATAATTTATCGAAAAAAAAAATTTCTATTCCGAATAACATAGGGAATGAGCTAAGGCGAATACAACAAAGAACATCAAACTTCCTAAAATATTAATCGAAGAAACAAAGAGCCAAGTTGATGTAACAAGATGTGCTCAAGAAATTTGAGGACATTTTGTAGGAAGAGATATAACAAAAACTAAGCTAATTAAATGTAACAAAATTAGGAATCGATCCGTTTGGGAAAAAAATATCCATATACAATGAGCAAAATGACAAGATCCTTTCATGACCTCGGCTGATAACCTTATATATTATATATATATATATATATATATATATATATATATATATAATATATATATATATATATATATATATATATATATATATATCATATAAACAACAATAAGAAATAAATCTACCAGTCTCCCTCTCCTCCACGAAAGTTTACCTAAGAAAGGAATAAAAGGAAAACGGAGGTAAAGGGAAAGGAAGGGAACTCAGGGGTCAGAGAGAGTCGAGGGGAGGGGGTGAGGGTGGGGGGTCAAAGGGTTCCTGGAGGAGGGGTCTAACGGGGGTCAGGAAAGGGGGGGGGGTCAGGGTGAAGGGTGAATGGTTCGGGGGATGTATCGACTAGGGTAGAGCGTACACAACGTTGTTCACCGGATTACTGTATCGCGTGGCGATGCAGGATTTACATAGGGTGATGAGGCGCATTATACCACGATGCCGTGTTACATTGTAATCATTTAGGAATTAATTTTCTATTCATTATTTGCTGGCATGACGATCCACTGAACAGGATCATGGTAACACAGGCATGACGTGAAGGTATTTCGGGTTTGCTGACATTGTTTTTTCGTTACTTTTTTGTCTATGTTCAAAGATGTCCTTCCTGATAATAATGTATGAGGAATAAATAAGATTGACAGTAGTATTTTCTCGCAATGATACTACACCAAAAACACAAGGAAAAAAAGGCTAAACAAAAGAATAGTATCTATAATCAAAACAACCGCTCATAGACTCAAATACAGTTCTACACGAACAATATACCAGTATTTAGACATAAAGACAACTACCAAATCAACATGTATTTCTTCCATTTTCTTTAACAAATTTATTAAGGAGCACCAGCAACACAACAACGATTCCCATGCAACCTCGCCATTATCAATCACTTTCCATTTAGTTATTATGCTTTTCCTCCTCATCAAACGCCTCACGCTGTCGCCCTCGCTTTATCCGGCGTAATCAATGCAATCAATAAAAAGTTAGTCATGCATTCCATCAACAGTTATTTTCATTTTTGACAACACGCAGCCAACTTTTTCAGGGAGAGAATGCGAGGGAGGGAGACATGGAGAATGAGGGTGCGTGAAAGGAAGGGAGATAATATGAGGAAGGGACACAGGGAGAATGCGGGTGTGAAAGAAAGGGAGAGAATGTGAGGAAGGGAGATGGGGAGTAGGGAGAAGTGTGAAAGGAAGGCAGAGAATGCAAGGGAGGGAGACATGGAGAATAACAGACTGTGAAAGGAGAGAATGTGAGACAATAAGAGGAAAGGAACAGGAGGAAAGAAGGGGGATTCGAATGAGTGGGGGGGAGAAGGGAAACAATGAAAGAAAGAGGGAGACAGGGTAAATGAGGAGAAAAACTGTAGGAGACAAGGGAGAGAGAGTGAGGGAGAGAATAGGTGGGTCATTGTTTAAAAGGAAAAAAAGGGAGTAGAAGGGAGGGAGACGAAAGAGCGAATGCGAAGGGGAGAGCACGAGAAGAAGACAAGAAAAAGAGGAAGTGTGGAAAGAAGGGGAGGGAGAGGGGAATAATGAGAAGGAAGCAAATGGAAAGAAGGAAGGAGGGCGGAGGAGAGAATGAGAGGGCCTATAAGGGGAAAATGGAACGTGGAAGGGAGGTAGGAAGCGGGAATCAGAAGGGGAGGGGAGGGGAGGGGGGGAGGGGAAGGAAATGGAAAGAGGGAGGAATAAAGGAAAAAGGAAAAGAAGCGAGGGGAGTAGAGGACCGCAAGGAGAATAGTGGAAGGGAGAGAGGGAGAAAAGGAAGGCGGAAGAAGGGAGAACAGGAAAATAGTGGAGAGATGAATAGGACGGGAGAATAAATAAGAAAGGGAGAGACAAGAGGTTATGAGAGGAGAGGAAAAGAGAGGAGAGAGAGAGAACCAAAACAAGAGAGAGAGAGAGAGATGATGCTGCGAACAAAAGCAAGAGACAGAGAAAGCCGGAGAGGGGAGACAGAAAAACGCAATAAAGGAAAAAAAGGAGAGACAGAGAGAAAGCCAAAGCAAGTGAGACAAAGAGACACGACCTCCAGCGCCGTGGCCTCATGACGCATAACCAGCCGAACGACGCATGTATATAAACGGCGAATCAGCAACGCATTTCATTACCAGAAGGATATAAAATACACAACACAATTTCTGCCTTCCTCCCTCCCAGCCTGCCTCTCTCCCTCACTCCCTCCCTCTCTCTGTCTCTCCCCACCACCCTTCCTTCCTCATAGGCCGGGGTGGGGATGTGTGTGGGGGGGGGGGATGTGTGGGGGAAGGGGATGTACAGGGGGGATGAGTGGTCCAGGGGGGTGGGAGGGGACGGAGAAGGGGGAGGGAGGGCGTAGATCGGAGGAAGGTGGGGGGGGGGGAGGATAGTTGTAATGGCGTGGGGACGGACGGTGCACGCTTAAATATATTGTCTGGGTGAGGCATCCTGGCAACTTAGGCTTGGGGAGACATTTTGACCAATGTTATATACCAACTCGGTGTCACATCTTTTTTAATTAAGTTGTCAGCCACGCAGCACAGTGCTATCTTTCTTGCGAGGTGTTAGCCAGCTTAGTCTGCGCCGTGGGTGAGAAGTGGGGGGAGGGGACCCGAGAGGGGGTTTAGGGGGCAAGGGGGATGGTATAGGCGTGAAAAAGCCTGAAGGGGGGGCTAGGGGGGTGGGGGTAGGGAGGCAGGGGTAGGGTGGGGGATAAGGAGGGCAATGGATAACGAAGACGAGTAGGAAAAGGAAAAGTAAAAAAGGCAAAGGCATGGCCGGAAGTAGGAATAATGGAAAGGAAGTGAGAACAGAAAATAAAAGGCCTAAGGAAAGAAACCAAAGGTTGGAAAGAATGTAGGAAACTGGGCCATATTGGAAAAGAAAACGGGAAAATGTGAATGGAGAAAACAAAAATAGGGAAAATGGGAATACAAATTAGGAAGAGGATAACACATACAAGGGAAACGAAGAGAACAAACATATGACAAAGAAGAACGTAAATAAAGAGACAAACAGGGGGACTGAAGGCGTAAATGAGAAAGAGTACAATTAAAACTTAAAGATAACAGAATATCAAAGAAAAAAAAATGATGAAAAAGGGAAGAGAAAGGCACAAAGAAAAACTACATTCATACTCGTATTCGTATCTACAAAAAGGGAACACCGGAAGAGGCAAGAACACCGGAAGAGCAACCGCAGCATCATTCCAGGTCACGACACCAGGTGGCCAGCCGTCAGCCGAAGAGACGAGACCCTGAGAGCAATACGATCACGCACATCAACTTTGCGACCCAGTGCCACTCAAGACGCATTCTCGACCACGTGGAAACGGAGAAAAATAAAAGATGAAAAAAAGGAAGACGAAGAACAAATGATAGGAAAACAGGCAAAACATAACGACATGAAAAAAGTAAAACAAGAAGTTAGAGTTAAAAAAGAAAGAAGAGAGAGAAAGAATCTGCACAGAACGCATGTCGGTAATCAGATTTGGACGCAACTCAGTTCGGCAGCGATCCCTGTCCCTTGTCAGTGGACGTTGGAGGCACAGCGAGACGCCTTGAACGCGCCCTGATTGCCTCTGATTCTCTTGATTGCCTAAATGGGCGTTGATTGGCACCTTACCTTGTTTAACGTGTGGAGGAATCCTCTGATCGCAGCTTTAGTGTTTCCTCGCACAGCCTAATGGCGATTGGAACAGCGGACGTAACTCTTGTAATCTCACCTCCGCCGCTTTTATATTGACGTTCTCGCCAATCTAGAGCGTGTTGATTTGATTTGGAAATTTGGAGCGTCGGTTAATTTGCGCGGCTGCTGTCCGGCCGAGTCCTTATTGTCCGAATAACGCAAACGGGAAACTAAAACGCATAAACATCTTCTCCTTAAGACCAATGCGGAAGGAGAGAGAGAGAGAGAGAGAGAGAGAGAGAGAGAGAGAGAGAGAGAGAGAGAGAGAGAGAGAGAGAGAGAGAGAGAGAGAGAGAGAGAGAGAGAGAGAACAAGAGAGAGAGAGAGAGCAAGAGAGAGAGAGAGAGAGCAAGAGAGCGAGAGAGAGAGGAGAGAGAGAGGAGAAAGAGAGAGAGAGAGAGAGCAAGAGAGAGAAGAGAGAAGAGAGACAGAGAGAGAGAGAGAGAGAGAGAGAGAGAGAGAGAGGAGAGAGAGAGAGAAGAGAGAGAGAGAGAGAGAGACAGAGAGAGAGAGAGAGAGGGACCAATACAGAAGGGGAGAGAGAGGGGAGGGGGAAAGGAAGAGAATGTTGGAGAAAGAGAGCGAGAACGAGAGCGAGAAAGAAAGAGAGATAGAGAGAGAGAGAGAGAGAGCAAGAGAGAGAGAGAGTAAGAGAGAGAGAGAGCAAGAGAGAGAGAGAGCAAGAGAGAGAGAGAGCAAGAGAGAGAGAGAGCAAGAGAGAGAGGGAGAGCAAGAGAGAGAGGGAGAGCAAGAGAGAGAGAGAGAGAGAGAGAGAGAGAGAATGGTAAAGTAAATAAACATATAAATACCTTAAGACCAATGCGAAAGAAGAGAGAGAAGGTGGGAAGGAGTAAGAAACAGGAAGAAGACGAGAGAAAGAGATATAGAGTAGAGAGACAGATAGAGAGAGAAAGATAGAGATACAAATAAACAGACATACAACAGAGAGATACAGGAAAACAGGGGGAGAAGAGAACTGCACTGACAAACAATTAAGCTTTATAACCACCGTATAAAACATTCCCAGGAAAAATAAAGTGTTAACTCCCCAAACACCTAAACAAGGTGGCAAGTTGCTTAATGAAAATAAAACACTTTGTAACATGCACACCTTTCCAGCACTCTTTGATGTAAGGGCCTTTGCTGTTTCATGGTTATAATCATAAATTTTCCTCACCGCTTGTAACAATGATTAACTAAAATATTTACTACATAATCCAAGCATGCAATACTGACATATACATAAGAGGAGGCATTTTATATGAATAAGACGTATGAATTCCTGCAAAACACGCACACGCATACACACGCACACGCATACGAACACGCACAC
>NC_051396.1:16792559-16795059 GCF_015228065.2 Penaeus monodon | reverse complement strand
TCCCAACTCCTCTATCATAACACAACTACGACTACCCCCCCCCAAAAAAAAAAAAAAAAAAAAAAAAAATCGATTATTTGCTAAGATTCGGTTCCACTCTGGCGAAGCCCCCCCACCCCCCCACCTCCTCCCCTCTTCGAGATTAAGTGACACTGAAATGTTTATGAGGCCGAGCAATAGGTAGAGGCAGAGCTTGAGGACTTATTGCTTCATCCCCGACAGAAAGCTGCTCAGGAGTCAGGTCTAGGAGGATCAAATCTCCCACCGGGTTGAGGAGCAGCAGGAAGCGTTCCTTAAGCGGAAAGTAGTGGTAGAGCTTCCTGTCGGGCCTGGAGGAGTCTCCGGGAAGCCGAGGCGGGCGAGCCTTGCCGCCGAGCAGACGAGGGGATGTCTGCTGAGATGGACGCGGGAAAGCGGCTGCGGACGCTCGAGGATTCTCAGAAGAGGTCGTGCAGGAGTAGGAGGAGAGGTGATTCTCATTGCATTTTCGATAAAAAAAGGATTTGTTGTCTCTCTCTTTTCAATATATGTATATGCACACACACACACACACATACATAAACACACACACACACAAACACACACACACACGCACGCACGCACGCACGCACGCACGCACGCACGCACGCACGCGCACACACACACACACACACACACACACACACACACACAACACACATATATATATATATATATATATATATATATATATATATATATATATATATATATATAGTAGTATATATATATATATATATATATATATATATATATATATATATATATATATATATATATATATATATATACATACACACACACACACACACACAAATGTGTGTGTGTGTGTGTGTGTGTGTGTGTGTGTGTGTGTGTGTGTGTGTGTGTGTGTGTGTGTGTGTGTGTGTGTAGACGTTTATATATTTATATTTTCTATAGATATACAACTGAAAAAGGTATTCAATTCCTTATAAAGTATAAACTCATTCATTTACCATCATCTTTTATTTACTATAAGGAATTCCAGAAGCAAAACTTCCATGAAATGATCATGCGGCGTTCCAGAAAAGGGCAGCAAGGGAGCCGTCATGCGTGCATAGACGGAGAGCAGCGGTGGCTACAAGAGCAATTTTCAAGCTCTCTTGCAACGAGGTATTGCTGGCTGCCCGAAAAAAAAGTTTGAATCTGATAAAAGGTGACAATAAATAACAATAATATTAATGGTACTGATGATAATAATGATGACATTGGAGGTGTGTTAATGGAACACTATCATACCACGAACAAGAACCTGAGCAGGTACGGTTTGATCGTTGAAATACACCCGATAATTGCCACAGGAATTCATCTTAAAAGTAAAAAAAATCATCAAAGTGTCTCCTGTTACAACGCCTTTCTAAAGACAATCATCCAAATGCGGTCCGCGAAAACAATGCTTACTCATGTAACTGGGACTTGAAATACAAACAACATAAACATTAAATGCAGAATATCACAAGGAAACTCGCTACTCCTACTATGTACATCTCTCACTGTACTGAAGAAATACGAACATAGATATAAGATTAATGAAAAATCGATAAATCATCGTTCTATCTGCTGATTCAAATTACAAATCGGATTGAAAGAACCACCACGAGAAGCTTCTCCAACAAGCCAACCGAATGAAGAAAAAGGCAAAATACAATGGCTTACGTATCACATCAAAAATACAGTAAACACTACGCAACACTGGCACCGATGTAGCCCAACAGAGGACCCATACGCAGAGCCGGACTGAAATTGGACACAAGAGGGTTTTATTAAGGCTTCCCAAGACTAAAAGCCCTTCTCGCGGGAAACTATCAGGTAAAAACTATAGAATTTGAAACAAACTCAAAATTGTTACTCGCGCGATCAACATGTTGAAACGATTAACCATTTTGTAGTGGTAATCCCTATACTAGTTTTCGAAGAGTACAAAGATGGACATGACAAGACTGAACATTCCATCCAGGGCAAGTTATACCGACACTACAAAGCACCAGGTTCTGAAAACTGGAATGAACACCACCCATTGCCGGAACAGAGAAGAGGACAATGTTGCTAATCTATGGGGCAAAAAAAAAGAAAAAAAAAAAGGTTGCCGAAGGCTACACAGGAAGTCCTCAGTGACATGACACTACTCCAACAAAATTATTTCATTAAAAGAATTTGAATTGCCATACAGTAGCGTTGATTCCCCCTATAATCACAAATGAACTTCAATGATAAAGAGCGCAAATAAACATAATGAAAAGATACCTGGACACTCCCGTCAAAAATGAAATTCAAAAGACAGCTCCCAGTGCATCAGTTCATGTACAACGGAGAGCAATGTTAATCTAAGCTACATCCATCATGCAAACGCAGGATGTGGCAGTTGAATGCAAACATGCACATTGCCTCGTGCCGAACAATGATTCGGTAGAGTGTTGCAATAAATACAAACAGATTAAGAAAAGAAAATCAAAATCATAAT
>NC_051396.1:16777559-16785059 GCF_015228065.2 Penaeus monodon | reverse complement strand
GAGCAGAAAACTAGGCCCTACATGTGTAAGTTGCCAGCTCACTTCCGCGTGGGAGCAGCGTCTGCCCTCAATCCTGCTGTTGTTAAAATGAGCATTTACAGTAGTACAATAAAATCTAATGGACAATCAAAGTTAAGACGACATGGCATCCCACGCCACCACTGCCACCGGCCTCTGACGGAGGCTCTTCCTCCGCTCTCATTTTTGGATCCAAATGGGAATGTCTACTTACACGCGTATCTGTCTATGTGTATATAGTATGTGTGGGTGTGTATGAATGTGTATGTATGTATAGATATATATGTATATATATATATATATGATATGATAGTATATTTATATATATATATATGTGTGTGTGTGTGTGTGTGTGTGTGTGTGTGTGTGTGTGTGTGTGTGTGTGTGTGTGTGTGTGTGTGTGTGTGAAATATAAATACACACACACACACACAACACACACACACACACACACACCACACACCACACCACACACACACACAAAACATAAACATAATATACATAATAATATCACAAATACTATATATAATATATATATATATATATATATATATTATATATATAATATTATATATATATATATTATAATATATAATATATATATATATATATATATATATATATATATATATATTATAATATATAATATATATATATATATAATATAATATATATATAATTTTAACATTAAAATAATTTAATATAATTTACCAAGGGGGAAAACCCCAGAACACAACACACACACACCCACACAAAAAAAAAAAAAAAAAAAAAAAAATAATATATTTTAATATATATATTATTAAAATAATATATATTTTTATATATATAATATAATAATATATAATATATTATATATTATATATAATATATTATATATATTATATATAAAATACACACACACACACCCCGGGCCCAAGGCGCACCCCAAAACCACCACAACAAAAACCACACACACACACAACACACAAACACAATACACTTATATGAATGTAAATGTTTTTTACAGTAGTATGCATGTATGATTACCCTTTATAAACACAGTAGGGAATTTTTTTTTACGAGACACAAATATTCATTGCAAAATTTTTGGATCAAGCGCGGCCAACCAAGCAAAAAAACCCCAACAAGATTCCACCTAAAGGCACGTCACTATAACGAAAGAAAAGAACAAAGAACGAAAAAGTGAGACATGGATTCACAAGAAGAATATCGAAAACAAAAAAAAAAAAAAAAAAAAAAAAAAAAACGGCAGACAAGATTCGCATCGAGAACATCTTCCGCAGAACAGAGAACAGGCTGCGTCACAGTAATGTAAATTTGATTAGCAACCTCTGCGGTCACGAGTCTGTATACGGAACGAGTTAATTGCCCCTAAAAAAAAAAGTGGATTGCCCCTCTGCAGTTCCTGACGAGGGGACAGAGGGCGGGGGAAACGAGGAAGGGGAGGCGGCGGGGAAGGGCCAAGGTGGAACGGTCACGAGGGCTGCCGGCGAGTTTGCTGAACATGAGAAAATTAAAAAATGTCTAAGAAATCAGCACAGAATAAACCAAACAAAATGTGTAAGAACAAAAACAAGGAAAAAAAAGAATAAATTAGTGTTCGTGTTATGATAATCTAATTTTCTTTACAGAAAATACAAGCGTACGGCAAAATGTAAGATAACCATTTGAAAATAAATACACCTTTAGGGATACTTCAAAAACCCTATGATATAGACAACTAAACTTTCCTAAAAAAATAGCAATACTTTCCAAGACTAATAGCAAGTAACTGCAATGGAACTAATTTTGTAATACACAGCTTCGCCCATTCCACGCGACACAGGGGGAAAAAAAAAGAGTAAAAAATAAAACGAGAAAGTTATCCTAATCTAAAATGCAACTGAGCAGCGTAAATTTGTAAATAAAAGTTAAGTTACACGCAATTAAATTAGGGATATGTAAAGGTAAGTAAAGCATTTAACACAGCCACTCCTAAAACTGTGGGAACAGTAGCAACAGCTAAGGTAATGGTAATACAGTATCCTAAGTAACTGTGGACAGTGTAATGATACACAACGAAGCAAACCCTTAATAACTGAACAATGTATTAATTAGCAATAATACGGTATTCTTATTTACTCTGAATATCAGTATCATGACGACTCTGAGAGCAAAATAACAAAAATTTAAATGCTGTTCTTAATACCTCAAATGATAAAATGAACAACAATACAAAACAACTTTCATTTTGAATAAGTAAAAAAAAAACAAAACAGTACCCTTCATAAACTAATAAAAATAAAACAAAAATAGTATTTATTCCCGCCCCTTAAATGCTAATAATATGAAGAAAAAAAAGACATCGATAGATAAAAGATACATCTTCGATACATGGATAATAGATACTCGATATACAGTAAACACATATTATATAAGCCGATACCAGACAACAGACACATAATAGATACAAGATAGACATATACTAGAAAGTAGACAAGATCATACGAGAAGCAAACACGAAAATATCGAAGAACAAAGATATACAATAGATACACAGCAGATACTAGAAACTAAATTGGGGCACATACAAACAGCAAACACAGTATGTCGAAAACAAAGTACATAATAGACACTAGTGAAACTAGAGGTACTAGAAACTAGGCAGACGAACAAGCAGCAAACACGGTATGCCGGAAGCGAGAGCGGCCTTGATAACGGGTTTTTGCATGACGAGTCGCACAATTACTCCGCTACAACGACCATAAAACTTAAACACTGACTCGTAAACGTTTAAAATATCTTGAGAAACGATGACGCCGCGCAAACTGAACCCTTACAGTAAAACTCTTAGTAATGAAAAGAAAAGGGACTCATAAATAGTGATTTAGAATAAAGGGTTCGAGTGAATGAGTAAGGAGAGGCCCATACTTATTCACAAACAATATTCTTTTTTTTTTCGCTCTTTAAAAAAACTCCCCTATTTTGTCTATCTGTCTGTCTATCTATCTGTCTGTCTCTTCCTCTCTCTCGCTCTCTCTCTCTCTTTCTTTCTTTCTCTCTCTCTCCCTCTCTCTCTTTCTCTCTCTTCCCTCTCCCCCCCCCTCTTTTCCCTCCCTCCCCTCCCCTTTTTTCCCTCCTCCCCCTCCCCTCCCCTTCCCCACTCCCTTACTCCCTCTCCTTCTCCCTCTCCCTCTCTCTCCTACTCCCCCCTCCCCCCGCTCTCTCATTACGCGGAAATCATGTAGAGTCCCGCGTAATTTAAAGGCCGGGCGCCGTCGATTTAAACCCCGCCTAAACCCGCGCCGGGGAAAACACAAACACGGCCGCCGGTAGTGTGAGGATCCGAGACGCATATAAACCACTTAAAGGGGGACACCTGCACTTCCCTTTCTAATCCCGGGGGTCGTTAGCGCTCGGATGAAGCCCGGAGCACCTGTGTTCCCCTGGACCTACGAGACCTCTTGGCTGTAGGAAGCCCGGGCTCGGCCTATTTCCCCGCGCCAGAACAATATGAAGACTAATACACGCGGGGAGCATGCGTGAGTCGCGGCCGGGGGAGATTATAAAGAAAAATGACTTTCTCAATTGATGGGTGATGTTCCTGCGAGATTCAAGCATCCCTATGGCATCGTAATTCTTCATGCGAGGTCTAAATTTGCTTTTGAATATATGAAAACCTGATAAAGGTTATGTTAGCGGTCCAATCTCAACTCGGTAGGGAACTGGCTCGGGAAGCAAAAAGGGATGGAGCAGGGATGGGGGAAAAAAACCTTTTCTTCCGGGTTAAAGAAATATTTTATTAAACTTAATAGCACAGTTTGTTTGTTAATATGCCAGGAGAATTCATACGTGTATTTTAACAACAACGTATGCGTGTTCACGGTCTCTATCACGTCATGCAATGCCCACCCTGATGAGATCGAGAATAAAAGCTGTATCTGAATAAAAGCCACATCATGATACAAAAAATAGTTACACTTTATACACTTCCGCTTCACATTTTACTATCAGTATGCAGTCTTCCCCCGCGAACCCTTTTCCATTCATCTCTCGATCTGAAAACTTTGGCCCAAACCCCATCACATGCTCGTGTCCCAAAACGTTCCCGTCTTTTTTCTTCTCTCTCTCTTTCTCTCATCTGTCTACCCACCTATCTTTCTTTCTGTCTACTAGTTTCCTTATCTCCGTGTTTATCAGCGTCTTTATATCTGCCTATCACTCTTACGTTCACCAATTAGCACCTATTAAAATCTTCCATCCAACTACACCACGCTTTCGGCAGACGTCTTCTGTATGTCTGTGTGTCTGTCTGTCTGTCAGCCTGTCAGTCTGTCTGGTCGGTTTTTTGGCTGTCTGTCTCTGTTCTCTCTCGCTCTTTTTCCCCCTTTTCCCCTTTTTTCTTCCTCTTTCCCTTTTCCCTCCCCCTCCCTCCCCCCCCCCTTTACCCCTCACTCTCCCTCCACGCCCCCTTTACCCCTTCTCCAGTCATCTCCCCACCTCTCACTTCCAACTAGTGGCAGCATAACTCCAGCATCCCGACGGGTTCAGATGAGGAATATGACCCGAAGCTGCCCCGACACATCATTCACTACCCGACGCTTACTCCGTACCGTCGGGGCGGCGCGGAAGATTAATGATAGCAAGCTGTAGGTTTGGGTAGGGGGGAGGTTTGGGTAAAGGGATAAGTGTGGGTTGGGGTGTATAGAGGGGGGGGGGGGTTGGTGGTGGAAGGGGTGTGGACGGGGGATGGGGGAGGTGTGGGTAAAGGTGTAACGGGGGGTGTAAGGGGGGAAGTGGGTAGGGAGAAGGGGGGTTAGTTTAGGTGATTGGGCAAAAGAGGGGGGGCGGGAAGGTCACGGGCTCGCCTATGGCTCTGGGAATAAGCTGCTGCAGGAGGGAGCAAATGGGAAGCGACAGACGGAGGCAGACTATAAAATAAGTGATGAATTGGGGTTTCGGAGCGTCGGCGGAAAAAAAACACGTTCAAATTGGAGAAAGCGATATACATAAATTGAGCCGTGCTCTACTTTCATGCGTTGATAAAATTTAATAGCAATATAACACTGGGAAGATGGAAATTTTAGTAAAAGTTTAAAACTGTAATTGGCATTTCCCCCCAACATCGCGAACATCCGTTATCTGAAAGCAAAAGAACTGTACTTCCGATAATGCAGCATAACTAATCCCAGTGATGCTAACCAAACCATCTGTAATTATCTCAAAACAACATCTCCTTCATTATAGTAAGCCAAAGCTAATGTAAAGGAGCAGTAATTGCATTTCCACGAAATAAGATGCAAGCTTTCCTTCCTTTCCCCTAAAAGACAACATTTGCAAACAATTACCAAAATTCCTTAATGATTATTTCACCACAAGAGGGCATCAATTAAAAAGACGTGGACGCTTTCGTACACGTGGTTCAATTACAAGTTCCATTCTTTACAACATCTTATCAACACCATGTCACGCTATCGCTGCTAGGCTGCGAGGGGTTCGAACCACCTTAAGTATTATGTCGCAAATTTCTTCATACCTGCACGCAAGCTCAAGCACACTTGCATTCGTGCACACAGTAAAGTGCACACACACAGAGTGCACGCACTTACAAAGCCAGAGGAGGTTACAAACCAGAAAACCCACCACTCACCCCCCAACACACCCACCCAAAAAAAACACACTACGCACTAAAAACCAACTGAACAGGGAATTAAATTACTCAACACATTAATTATTTCAAATATCATCTAATATCCAAAACGTAATATTCAAAGCAACTAAAGAGGAGAGAACTTACGCTGCATTGACACACGCCATCTTACATGAATATTGCACCCTCTTCATTCTCCCTTCAGAAAGGAGTTCTTGTCGTTCCCTTTGGCCTAACTTACCATGTAAATGACCCAGACATCGTGTACATTAGGAAGGAGGAAAGGAGACGACGGAACTGGCTTAAGCAACGAACAACCGGCCATCTGACATTTACAAAGCCTTTTATTTAGCACCGGACACACCCCACTGTGGACAGGTGTGTAAGTGACGTCCAACTAAATACAGACGAGCGAAAGTAAATGGCAAAGGTATACTTCACGATTCGTTCTGGGATATAACTACAAGCTTTGAAAGAAAAAAAGAAAAAAGAAAAAAAAAAAGAAAAAAAAAGAGGTTATTTCCTGGTGATCCAGAGCACGGCCACCACTTGGGACGGATAAGCCCCAGAACGCTACTACAGTATTCAACGTGACATGGAATACCTAAGTTGGTGCTCGCTTGCGACAGCCACTGCAACATTCACGTAATAATTACTACTCATGATACCCCCTTCCCAGGGCCACCGCAACCTCTTGCTACACCCATGAATACTTAAAACAACCTAGTTAACGTTTAATATCCGGGAATATTGGAATACATACTGGCTGTTAGCTACCCCTGCAGAATAACGAAACGGCAAAAGAATTCTTAAAACCGCAATATCGTTTTCCCCCATTTAAATTCCTCCATTCTTTGCGCTTTCTTCAACGCGTTCGTTCGCTTAACAATCACAGCGGATGGCAAGACGCCTCTTTTACCTCCAATAACTCACCTTTCGCCCAAGTCTCTTATCCCATTCGATGACGCTCCGACGCCAAAATTAGATCGCGCCAAATGAGCCTGATATATCAATTTGCACTTGGACGTGTGCTCTTTAATGATGAAATATTAATGGCGGCTCCGCTTTTCTCCTCCATAAGAAAGAAAGAGAAAAGCGAGAGAGAAAAAAACGGAGAAAGGGGGTTGAAAGAAGGAAAGTTCCACTAGGACTGCCGGGTCATAATATTGATCATTGTAACCTTATCATTTTTTTCGAGTTATAGCTACGATTATGTTATATGGAAGCCGTTCAACACTCTTTAGGTGAATTCTTATGTTCAAGATTTGACCGATGTGAGCTACTCTACTGTAGAAAACATCGTCGTATTAGAATAAGACAATTAAATATACAAAAACATAACCTATACAAAAACCTAAAGCCGATTAATAAATATTAATAACACCTCAGGCATAGAGCGAGATATGAGCTAATATTCCTCAAAGTGATAACAATACAAACTCCATTTTTGGGCAACAAAACTGAAAAATCAGGAGATACCGGCATAAGCGCAGCCAATAATGAAACGGAATGATTTAAGCTAACGAGGCGACCCATCCCCATTTTATAATAACGAAAAATCCCGCTGAATCTCAACTGATCAGATGTGATTATATTTTCGACTCAATCAATTTTTCACTTCATTTCCAGGGCGAAATGAGGTTATGCCAATCAACCTGGCAAAATGAGCGCACAACTTGACAGCCCTCGCAAGTGATTGTCAAGCTGGATTGAATGTTGCTGTTAACGCTACGGCCTGATTCATCTTACATCCGATATCCGTCTCGAATCTAAAACATTGGAAAACACGGAGGTGATCTGATATGTTTGTTTTAAATTCTATTTTTCCAGTACCATGACCTCAGGGGAAA
>NC_051396.1:16770059-16772559 GCF_015228065.2 Penaeus monodon | reverse complement strand
AGGGGCGTTGTTAGGACGGATTCGAAATCTGGGAAGAGTAGGAAGACATAATAATAATAATAATAATAATAATAATAATAATAATAATAATATAATAACAACAATAATAATAACATATTTACTAATAAAAATAACGACAATAAGTGAGAAAGAGGAAGGATATACATTGCAGGGAACGTCGCAAAGGAGGAAAGGGTGCCATAACATTAGCAAGGATGAGGGTAAAGTATAAGTGGTGGTAAGGAAAGAGAGGATGAGGCGATGCGTTTAGAGATAACGTAGTCCCAACAAGGGAGAAATAAAGAAGGTAGTTTTAGGGCTACGCTAATAAGCAGATATGGAAAAGTCATGTTGATACGGTGGAATGAGAGAGAATATTTGATGCGAAATGAATGAACTTTCAGAAAAGAGAGAAAAAAAAAAGCTAGGGAAAATAAGGTACGTAAGAGGTGGGGGAAAAAGGCTTCATGATTATGGACTTTTTGTTACATTAGGCTATATTAACTGCCAAGACACAAAAGAATAAAAAAGTAAATAAACAAACAATGCTCCGGGGATTTCCCAAATTGGTTGGTTTCTCTATTTCCGTGTTCACATTATATAGGATTTTGCGCAGCTATAAAGACTTGCTTCTCCTCCCCGTAGGCTCTAATGGAGTCCCCGAAGACCCGAGGAATGTTCAATATCTCCAAAGAAAGCCGAGGTTCCTAAGACGCGCTCTGAATTTGCTAGCTATCTTGACGCCTTGTATTTCCGAATCCTAATTAGGCACTGTCCTTGACGTCACCCTCTGGTCTTGTTTATTTTATCTCGCGCGCGCTTCCCCTCGTTTGGTCTCAAACTTGCTACATGTTTATTACTTTGCCCTCTGGTTTTCCCCTCTAGCCTCATGCTACTCTCCCTCTGATCCCTATCTAGCTCACGTTACCCCTATGATAGCAGCTCTGACCCTCTCCCTCCCTCCCTCTGTCCCTCCCTTCTCCCTCCCTCGGTCCTTCATGTCCCCTCCGCTTGCTGGTTTACCCTTTGATCACGGCGGACCCCTTCCAGCCAAGCTTCCTACTTCGGTTCAGCTCCAGCTTTCTCACTAGCTCCAGCTTACACCTCCTGCAGCCTACACTTTAATCGCTTGAGTCCAAGCGGTCTTTGTATAGCAGCGCTTATAACGAAGCATCCGTTCGATTTCTTTGACTTCATCCGACGAAACAGATCCCCATTTTTGCACTTACTTCCTTGTGTCACCGTCTGTGATAGTGGTCGTTCCTCCAACCCATAGAAATCCCTTGTCCCTCGCCTTTTGTGTCTTCTAGCACCACCTCTCCTTCGTCTAAGGATTTTTCCCTCGTCCCCCGCTGTAGTCCTGGACCAAACTCCACTTTCGTTGCGTTGCAAACATCCCATCTTGTTCTCCTTTTATTTTCTCTATCGCAAAACTTCCGAGAATGTGCCTTGCTTCTCTTCCCATTGCTAACTTCCCTTCTGTTCACTAAGTTCTTTTTCTGGTCTCTTGTAACTTTCCTACAAGAGGCAAACGCGCTATCCCCCAATCCTGTAACACAAAAAATAAATATCTTAATGGCAGAAGAATAGCAGGACTTCCATGGCCAATCCACCATGGGCTATTACCCCCAATCCTTTTCTAAATATTATTGTATTTTTTTTCCTCTCACTCATTCCTTCTTTTTCACCACCCTGTTTGAGGCGGAGTACGCGTCGATCAATATGTTTCTAGCATGTTGTTAGCCTTGTCTCCTTTCAATTGACATAGTTCTGTAATAATGTCATTCGCTGTACGTTATTTTCCCAAAGAAGGCTTAATAGCTTATTGATTCCCCTTACGCAGATTACTATCTTCTTTATCTACTCCTCATTTGCATCTTCTTTACCACCATGTTGTAACAAGTCCCTCACGGAATGATATCAAATAGGCTTTTAAAATGACGCGAGACATTATTACAATTGCTTTTGCAACTTATTATTTTTTTTATTAATATCTTTTCCCTTCCACGTTTTCATGTTTATTTTTATTTAATTAATTTATCTGTTATTATTATTTACGATTATTGTTTTACTGTATTTACTTCTCCGCCATCTTTCTCCGTATTTTCTTTTATCTAAAGTTAACATCCTCTTTTCTTCCTTTCATTATCTTCTTTTTTGGCTTGCACTCCATCTTCCCCGCTTCTTACGTATGCCCCATTACCCTATCTTCCTTCTCCCTGTCCTCTTTCTCCTCCTATTCCTCCTCCTCCTCCTCATCCCACCTTATCCACCAGAAATTGGGGTGTAATTCTCCCGGTATCTTACATGTAAAACGAACTGTCCAGAATGGTGGCCAGTAATCTCGCGTAAAATTGCCACAGGGGAGACTCCGGCCCGACGACACAGCGGCAGTATTCACAAACAGAGCTCGCGGTCGAAAGTACCAGTGTTAGAACATGCATATATAATCGGACCTGGCAAGTATGTGGAAACTATGCATAACGCAAACGGCCATTTA
>NC_051396.1:16755059-16762559 GCF_015228065.2 Penaeus monodon | reverse complement strand
GGGAAGATGGGGGAGGGAGGACGAGAGGAAGAAAGGGAGGGAGGAAGGAGATGGGGAGGATGGGGGATGGGGGAGGGAGGGAGGGAGTTGAAGGAGGGAGAGTATCTGTTGGGGGAAGAAGATAGGGATGGAGGATCCGTGGGAGGGTTGAGGGGGATGGAGGGAAAGAAAGTAGGGTGAAGGAAAGAGAGGATGAAGCGAGGGAGGTAGGAGGGGAGGGAAGACAGAGACACACACACAGACACACACAGCTAGATAGATACATAGAGAGAGAGAGAATCGGGGGAGGCAGTAAAGACCTTAGACAAGAGGGGAGAAGAAGCAAAAGGGAGGCAGCGGAGGAGTGAAGGTGAGTGGGAAGGGGAGGGGGGGGGTCTGAGGAAGCGGAAAAGAGGAACGAACGAAGAGAGAAAGGCGTAGTCGGTTCAAGAAAGGAGAAAGAGAGGGGGGAAGCATTAAGGATGAATGTGCAGTATAAATGAACAACTATCTGTCACAAAACAATCATACACACACGCACACAGTTTTACGTGCATATATGTGTATACACTGTTCTTCATAAATGATATCCTCTCTTGCCGCGGACATAATAAAACCATTACCCCAGCGAACAATCATGCCATCCCAAACGAAACGATTTAACTCACCCAAAACATATTTAGCTGAATAATACACCTGGATAGTGAAAAACCTATCTGGAGAGTTAACCAAAAATTATGTTTTGTTATCTGACGCAAAACAAAACATAAACGGAAAAACATGCCTTAAATATCATAACTGGTTTTCTTTCCACGACACAGCAATGCTCTGAAGGACTGCGGCGCAAGGCATCGCATGCAAGGAGGCCGTATATACCACCCCGACCGACCTCTGAGCAACAGTTTTAGAACATGCTGGATAATAGCAGAGCCTGCAAGTTCAAAACGACTGTAAAGCTTACTGTAATAACCCGCTGCCTTCTCGTTGGCACGCTGTAAACCTCCTTTATGACAGTACGTAGGTCACAGCTGTCATTCCCCCGGTCACCAAAGCCCACCCAGCCGCTCACCTGCAACTCCATTTCCTTCTCCTATCACCTGGGGCCTTATTACCTTAGTAGAGGAGCGAGGTGCTTGACCTTTGACTTGGGGACATCAATGCATCTCGGATTCTCAATGCAGCTTTGAGCATCTGGCTCGTGATGCTGGTTATTTAACACCCAGGCACGCTGATAAGAACAAGGTGACGCTGTTGTTCGAGAGAACTTCTGTACACATTGTTATCAACATTTAAAAGATAAGTTGCGTCACTAACATTCTAAAACCATCATAAATACATTCCCTATAACATGAATTAAGCTCCTGTTCATCAAAATACATTTCCATATTGCTTTCCATTTATACATCATCTCTTCGCCCTCTCCCGATTATCCTTCTTTGCAACTTGCATTCGACCGGCCCTTGCCCATGCCTGTCAAAACAGCCACGTGCATTAGTGATTCTGCCCAGGCATTTTGAACATGCACCTTTTAACTGACCGATGGAGCTTAACCGTAACAAGCTTTTAACCGATCGCGTTCTCTAAACCGACTTTTTATCTGTGATCTGCTTATTCTCTCTCGTTCTAGCGCTGCTCCATCTGTTAATCGCAGCAAATCCTTTCCGACTGTTGACTGGATAATCTCCGAGCTACTGGTATGGCCATCACGTTTAGCATCAGGGCGCCGGATTCGCTACAGTGGAACTCCGGTCTTCGTCCTCTCCGGGCCCCTGTTTCCCTTCACCTGTTCCTTATGTGTCTTTATTCCCTTTCATTCTCCACATCTCGATTCATTTTTTCCCCCTTTCCTTCTAATAACTATAATAAAGGGAAGCTTGATCTGTAAATACCTCTTAACTGATTAATAAAAAAACATGACACAGAGACTCCCTTAATGAAAAATCAAAAAGTGCATAGTATTTCCGGGAGAGAACACATTTTCAACTAAAACTGACACGAAAAAACGCATACTCAATAACCTCATCCAAAACCGCCCATGTCAATAATGTTCATGCCACTCAAAAAGAAATGTAAATATGCAGAGGCCACTTCCCCGGAGGACAAGAGCCACCGCGCTCGACACGGGGAAGCAAAATCAAATTGTGAATGTGTAAAAGTGAAATTTGCCCGAGTCGAATAACTTACAGAAACTCGTTTTAAGTCATGAAACGTAAACGTGACGGGAGTGCGGAACGAGGAGGTGGCCACTGGAACCCTCATGTGCGCGGAGGCCGGGCCAACAGCCGGAGGAAGATTGAAGACAAAAAAGGCGAAGTGGCCACAAGAACTTGAGCGGAGTGAGCACAAGAATCTCCTCCAAATAATCAAAAGAACCTGAGCGAAGTGAGCACTAGAAGTTCGGCGAAGTGATCACAAGAACATGGCCGAAGGCACCACAAGGACCTAAGTGAAGTGATAATTTTTTGAGTGAAGTAACCACACGAGCCTCCACGAAGTAATCACAAACACCTGGATGAAGTCAACACAAGGACCAGGGTTAAGTTTGCCTCGGCGAAATGATCACAAGAAACCCTTTGAAATGGACACAAGAACCTCGGCCAAGTGACAAGAAGCTCAGTATAGTGGCCACAAGAACCTGGGCAGTGAGCAAAAGAACCTGGGTGAAGCGCCAGCAGATCCTCTGTGTGTGTGTGTGTGTGTGTGTGTGTGTGTGTGTGTGTGTGTGTGTGTGTGTGTGTGTGTGTGTGTGTGTGTGTAAGTGTGTGTGTGTGTAAATGTGTGTGTGTGTGTGTGTGCACCGTGCGTAGGTAGCTATGTATTTCGATACACATATACACACAGTTTACATTTCAAACAGACATTGTTCGTCAACACAGATATATCTAATATTCCCACAGGTCAAAAGAGTGACAGAAAAAACGCATCAACTCACAAAAGCAAGCACACTCACACGCAAATACATAAATCGGCTCTAAGAATCTAGTCGCACATGAGGGCAAAAAAGGCAGAATCAGTGTGCACGTCTTAAGGTTGTACGCTTTTTGTGGCCACTAACACTGTCGGGCACACACTCCACAACAAAACAAATCAGGCACCAAGTGCACGCTTATGCCACTAAACACTGTCGTGCCACACACACACACACACACACACACACACACACACACACACACACACACACACACACACACAAACACACACATGTGTGTATATATATATATATATATATATATATATATATATATATATATATATATATATATATATATATATATATATATATATATATATATATATATATATATATATATATATATATATATATATTCTCTCTCTCTCTCTCTCTCTCTCTCTCTCTCTCTCTCTCTCTCTCTCTCTCTCTCTCTCTCTCTCTCTCTTACTAACTTGCATATTTATTTACTTACTGACTGATTGACACACATATAAACCCGCGCGCATGCGTAACACAGTGCCTATAAACGTAAAGTTTAGGGAAGGATACGACATGCAAAAATACTGCAATATGCTAGTACTGTATATCAAAATCTCTTGCATTAATGAACATTCGTGCAAACTCTGCATTGCTAAACATCATCATTAATATTACTGACATAAATGTGAATAAAAAAAATTATTCTACAAAGAATATAAAATGTGTAGTATATCTAGCTCTTTTACTTGTTTTCATTATGTAAGCAATATGCATAATAAAAAATACTCATTTGATATATGTGAAATGAATCAAATGCAAAACAAGTTATTTGGCTTCTACAGTATTACATAAGTAGAATGCATAATGAAGTTTTCCCTCCGTTACAAGTTGTTCAAATCTGTTTCAGATAATTAGTATGATGAAATGAAGACGCCCCACTGATAGCATCATTGCTAGTGCAACAACAGTGATGCTGATAATGGTAATAAATAACTAGATATTTGCAATTCAAACCAAGGCTCTCATTATGTATCGCCATTACTCTTGCACGTTATAATAAAATTAAACACGCTAAAAGTACTGTTGTCACTTTCACTAAAAATATTCATATAAGATATTTATGAAATTAATTATAATATTGTTCATCATCAAAAAATAACAAATAACCAAAATGTAACGTTGTAACGACAATAACATCAAAACTAACAGGCCTAAAATCTCAATTACAGAAGAACAATCCTGAAACGCCGTGTTAGTTCCTAGTTACAGAACAGCTGTTTATCACTCCCCTAAGCGTTAGGTATAAACTCATTGTATCATCCTTTTCTCTCGCTTTTTCTTTTCTCTCGCTTTTTCTTTTCTCTCCTCTTTTTTTTTTTTGCGAGTATGTTCTTAGTGCACGCGAGGCCAGATACCTTTCCCCCAGTCAGTGTAGCACCTGGTGGGTCTTTGTGAGCACGCAACGCCGTTATACACCGTTCACTTTCTCTCTAATCAAACACCTTTATTTACTACTTCATCCTACCCCCTCGTTCCCCATGTCCCCCTTTCCATACCCTTCCCCCGTATGACTGAGATACAAAGTGATGGATTCTCATTCTCATTCTCTCTCTCTCTCTCTCTCTCTCTCTCTCTCTCTCTCTCTCTCTCTCTCTCTCTCTCTCTCTCTCTCTCTCTCTCTCTCTCTCTCTCTCTGATTTTGAATGTAAGCAAAAACCAAGTATCTTTACATCAACCTGTGGGTCCTCCTCCCACCCAACACACGCATACACACGTACGGATTGGATGTCAGACCAATGGGGCAAACCCATGGTACAACCTCCGTTTTGAGAAGGGAGGAAACCCGAAGAACAATCTGTTCTGAGAACAACCTCCGTTCTATAAGAAAGACAGAACCGCTGAGAACAAACTCCTTTCCATGCGAGAGAAGGGAAACCTGAAGAACAGCTGCCATTTTACAAGTCGTGGGAGGTAGCGCGAAGAACAATACCTAAGGTCGAGGAACACCCGCAGAACAAGCCTCCGTTAGAGACGACCCAAGCACTGTACCACGGCGCTCGGTAGGTGATTTATACCGTACTTAATGCGCTGCGAGGGATACTAAGAGAAAGACACCCCGACACCGGCTTTAATCAGAATTCCGGTCATGTATACGCAGCGTTATAGCGGTTGTCTGAAGGGAACTATTGACTTTACGAGCGAGGCACAAATTGTACTTAAGGGTCACAGTGGCATCCTACAGGAGCTACGTGTTTATCCATTCCGAGGGGCGACGCGGAATAAGTCATTTGGATTTTATTTTCTTAATAACCTGAGATAATTTTAATGGCTTCCCTCTCCTGCTTAGGAAGTGTTTCATTATGGTTTAGAGGAACACATACGAGAGTTTCCAGAAGAGGAAAGATTTATGTACACACACACACACACACACACACACACACACACACACACACACACACACACACACACACACACGCACACACACATACTCGCACACACACACACACACACACACACACACACACACACACACACACACACACACACATATATATATATATATATATATATATATATATATACATATATAGACACCCATGAACAATGGTACAATTTCGAACACATTACCACTTTGCACAATACATGCATAAAACATAACAAACAGTAGAACACACACACTCGTGCATATACAACATATAAATACATCAAGAGCAACACCGATGACAATGCAAGTACGTATTCCTTTGCATGCCAAAAGCTTAAGATTTTGCGGCTATTCCCACGTTCGGTTTCGCTTGTGAATAACTAATTTGTACATGTTTGTGCCTTCCTGAGTTGCCTTCTTTGTCCCCAACCCCGTCTCGGGTCTTCCGTATCAATCTCTTTACCAGAATATCACAATCCGCAAGCAGTTTTACGTAAATCCGTTTTATTAGCAATCTGTCCCCCTTTTTTCCCTCTGACCTTTCTGTAACCTGTCATCACCCGCTGCTCCTGACGTCTCCCTTCACCTGACCTTTCCGTCGCCTTTAAAACCAGGTCCCGGCGTCACACTCACTCATGCACCGACATCAACACGTCAGGTTATTGCCTCTACACGTTCTGTCACCTGACAAATCTACCTGGCAAAAACCGTGTTGGGAAAATTGAACTTCATCTAAGTTATACTGCCTAAGATTTTATCATCCATCTTGATTTATGGGTGATATTCATTAAAAAGTTATTGATAACCCGTTGCTAAGAAAGAGGGATAGGCAGTGTAGTGGGTAGAGAGAAAGAATACATAAGAGAGCGGGAGAGAGGGGAGAGGAAGGAAGGGAGGGCGGGGAAAAGGGAAAAGGAGAGGGAGGGAGGGAGGGAGAGAGGGAGAGAGGGAGAGAGGGAGAGAGGGAGAGAGGGAAAGGGAGAGGGAGAGAGGAGAGAGAGAGAGAGAGAGAGAGAGAGAGAGAGAGAGAGAGAGAGAGAGAGAGAGAGAGAGAGAGAGAGAAGAAGTAAGAAAGACAAAGAACAAGCAAGAGAAACAGGGAACAAGTGAAAGTGGCAGTGAGCAATCAAAAGAAACAGAGAACAAGCGAGAGAGATATAGAACAAGCGAGAGAAAGAGAAGAGAGAGAATCTAGTGTTCCAAGACTGAATAATAGTTATCATAAGAGAATGAACAGCGAGGGAGAGAACGGACCCCGACGCCCCATTACCCGGGCTCCAGACAGTACTCGAGGGCCCGTGCACCCACCTACCATGAGATAATTGTTAGAATATACGATGCAATCATTATAACTAGCAATCAAGATTTGCATACTCAGCCTAACTACACCCGGGGAAACATAAGTGGCTCGGTCACTTAAGTATGTCGGGATACTGTACACATTCGATCAGCTGTTCTTTGTTTAGTTTGCGATTTGCAGTATTTTAGTATGGGTATTTTGCGGGTCATTAGGTGCTTAACAGTCGATTTTCGTACATGAAAAAAATATTTGGAAATAAAAGAAAGAAGAAAAGAAAAGAGGGAAAGGGAAAAGGCGAAGACCAAATATACAGAAACAGGACATTCAAATACAAAAAAGTGCAAACACAAAGCGGACCCCAAAGCCGAATACAAGATGATAACAGAGCAAAACAGCGAAGTGCAGCAACGCGGTCAATAAAATCTCGAGCATCCTCAAACGCTTGTCAATAATGGCGAGAATGAACCATGGCGATGCTCTGTACCGGCCTGGTCTAGCGCGGCAATACACGAGGTGGAAGCGCGATGCCGCAAATACATGATTAAAAATACAGTCGAACAACAACGCATTTGTACCTGACATAATGGTACGTAGTTGGGTCGAAAAACGGATGATTTCTTTTTTGCAGTCGTAGTTCACAAAAAAGGTTTGTCGTTATTTATTACTCGAGCTCCGCATCTCTCCTGGCGCTGACAGATATATGGTAATTTTAATAACTGACATTTGAAATCTAGTATTCAGTGCATAACGTATTACATAAAGGGCAAGTGAGTGGCTGTTAATATTTACTAAACTTCCTGCAGGAATTTCCATCAAGGTCTGAAAGAATGTGAAGATGATCGTTTACCAAAGGACTGTCAGCGT
>NC_051396.1:16740059-16745059 GCF_015228065.2 Penaeus monodon | reverse complement strand
TTGTAATTAAGTATGTCTACCTACGATGTACAATGCAAGTTCAATCACTTTGTGTTCTAACTGTAAGCAAATACATATCTAGATCAAACAATATGGTCACTCCAAATTTATCCTTTCCTAAACATTCCTCATTACACCAAATTGCATGTCTAATCTAGCTTAGTCACAGATGCTGCTCACCTACGTATGACAAAAAACAATCGTTATCAGTCAATTCATTACCAAACCTAGTGCATTTACCACTACAGGGATCCAGATTACTGTTTAAGCCTGACAATAATATCCGTTCTTTGCCACAGCAATATGTTCGGTTAGAATATTCCTAGCTACGATCACTCCCTTCCCTTAGCCTATAGAACAGGGTCGGCTTCCAGCGAATGCGCTTCCATTTTCTGAGCATCGCATATCCAACATATGCCTTTAGAGAGCAAGCTGACCCGCCACCACTACCACCTCTGCCACCACCTCTACCACCACCTCTGCCACCAGCACCACCACTCCACCGAGGCTGCTGTCCCTTGAGACCAATTTCCACAGGACCCTTGCGCCTCCCGGTCTTACCTCGTGGCCAATTAGTTTTCTTAAAAGTTGCCACTGTTTCTTCTCTACCTGCAGTGCGGTCAGCTACACTTCTCCTCACTCACATGACCTTAGTGCTCTCTCTCGCTTTCTGACTCTACTGTATTTGCTGCGAGTCTCTTTACTTTACCCTTTGGCGTGGAATATTAAAAGAATAAACTGCCTTCTCTCGCTGTCATGGCGGCTGTTCTCCCCCTCGGCCTCTTTTTTCAATAACTCGCATGACCTCCACGGCTTGGCCTTTCATTTCTCTCCGATTTCTTAAGGACACCTTTAATGTCTGTCTGTCTGTCTACATTTATGCGTTTTGGCGTGGCTGCGTGTGTGCTTACGTACATTATATGTTTCACATACACGTGCAAGTGCTACCGTGCGTGCGCGTGTGCGCCTGTGTGTAAAAAGAGTGATTAAATGTGACTGACGGCTGATCCAACACTGATTGAATCTGTGATTAACTCTGCATACACACACACAGCTGTTGGGATGTATTCAGTTCTCACTGAATCAGCGTGAGAATCATTAAATGACTGTATGAACGCCAATATTTGACTACGTACATGTGCGTTCGTGTAGTTATTTGTGCAACACACTAAATGATTTCATGTTTGACTGCAGAGAACCACAACAGTATTTAGCAGTATCTATCCATTAGTTCTGGCGTCATGAATAAACGACAGTTATCCTTTCGCATTTTTAGCCATCATATAAAAACAGTGTACAACTCACAGATTTATCATGATTTTCAAAATTAATAAACGCTATGCTGCATACATCAATTTATATGAATGAATATTAAGTGACAAATAGTAGAAGGTTCATAGCGTTTTGATAACCCTTGTGCAAAAAACGAACCCTCCCCTCCCCTCCTTTTTTAATATAAATTATTGCTTACCTTGGGTGTTGTTTAACTAATCATTCCTCCGACACGTGCAACCATAATGGCGCAATCATGGTGAATTTACAATGTTGTGCTGACTTCAGTGTCTTCCTCCTGCACGATGTACATTATTAAGACACAAAAAGCAACAACAAAAGAAACAAAAATCTATTTCCGCACACAAAATTTGCATGCAATAGTCACACTGGTCATAAAACGTTCACTGCATACTTTAAAAGACACAGTAATAAAATTCTCGAACACACAAAACGCGTTTCATCAAACTGTAGATATAAAATAAGCAAGTATAAACTCAAAGCAGTATTAGGAATAATATACTGATTCATTCATTCTACATGAATACGCAAATGCACACCCAAATACTGAGTGCATTATCACAGGTAAATAAATATGTACAAGAGCGAGAGCAGCCATGCCGTACTGGGACACTGGTTATTACATACGCACATACGAGCTTCCGTAAAAGTGACAAACATTCATACAAACAAGTTCCCGACTACACTGTCACATGTGCACAAACGTGAGTAAAATATAAACTTCACGACTTGTTAAAAAATATAATGCTATATTATGCATAACATGTATAATGTCTGTGAAATTAATCAAGTAAGTACAAAGAGACACTGATGTAGTCAAAGGAGGGAGAGAAGGAAGGAAGGCTGGAGAGAGTAAAGGGAAGGAGAAAAGGAGGGCGGGGTGAGGGAGGGTGAGGGAGAGAGGGAAAGAGGGGAAGAGGAAGGGAGAGGAGAAAAGTGAAAGATGGAGGGAGTTGGTCGAAGAGGGAAAGAAGATGTAAAAAAAGGAAGGGTGGAAGGAGAGATCGACAGACAGACAGAGATAGAGATATATAAGCGGGTGAGTAGTAAAAAAAAAAAAAAAAATAGACAGGGAAATAGATAGATAGATAGATAGATAAAAAGAGAGTTTATGTCCTTCTATAAACTTCCAGCAATGGATAAGAGCAACAAAGGACAGCCAGCCATCTCCAACCACACACGAAAAATCCCTTCCCTTCGACTCCTAAGGAAAAGTGTCCAAACGGCGCAGCTCTTGACTCGGATACAGCGAGTCCGGGAAGCTTTGGGTCTGTGAGATTAGAGCTGAGAGTCACCTAAATGGATTACCCTGAGAGAGCTGATGAGTCAAGCTGTACGCCTCTGCGCTGGGTAAACTCCGTGGCTTTGGGAATGCGTTTAAAATATTAATGATTCCGTCGTAATTAGCTCTCTAAGGACCCGCGGAGGATTTGCACAGTAGCGGAGTCGAGGCGGGCGCATTGTTGGCACCCTCCTTCATCCTTCCTGTGCGGGTGCCGGTCCTCCTCCCCTAGTGCCTTTCTGTCTCTGTCTCTCTGACTCTGTCGGTCTGTCTCTGTCTGTCTATCTGTCTGACTGTCTGTTTGTCCATTCGTCCGGCTGCCTGCATGTCTGACTGTCTGTCTGGCTGTCCGTCTGTCCGTTTCCCGGTCGTCATTTGTTGATGCCGTTCTCTAGGAGTTAGTACCGTTAGTTCTTTCTTCTTTATAAGTGACGTACACTAAAACTTCTAGTCCCTATATTTCTGAATCTGTTAAAGGTCTTCTCTTTTCTCTTTCTCTCTCTCTCTCTCTCTGCTGTTATATTCTGTTAATGTTTTGGTTAATTTGTTATATTATGTAAATCAGTTTTCCTTTATATCTATTTGATCTTTTACATTTCGTTTAAGCCTATTTTTGTCATTATCTATATAATTTCATTTACGTATAGATGCCTTTATTCTTATAAACCTGACATAAGCCTCCCTTGAAATGACTATTCCAATAACAGATGAAAGACACCATAGAGAGAACGAATGCCTGAATCCTTTAAACGAATTAAAGTCTCTATAACAATTAACATTGGGAGAATAGACGTTCCACGGATGGATATAGGAGCATTCACTTACTATGGGGTTGGGGGGAAGGAGGAAAGTATGTAAACACGTGTATGTATGTCTGTGTAACTGAGTACATGAGTGAGTGATAAAATGAGATCTTTATAAATCAGCTACCCATTATCAAGATATTATGAAAAGAACGTTCCACCTAATCACAGCAACGGAGAGAAACAAACTAAATGTCATACAGGAATGTCAACTAAAACCTCATATCCTGTTGTTCTTTGTCCAGTGAAGCTTCTATAAATCTAAGGGTTCTCAGTAACAATAATAAATCTGCGCACTATTGCCTACCAACAGGTGAAGCTTTCCCTCTAACCCTCCTGCATCTAGGGTTCACGGTTGTTCGTTTATATTTCTCTTTCATTCTCTCTCTCTCTTTTTCTCTCTCTCTTCTCTCTCTCTCTCTCTTTCTCTCTCTCTTTCTCTCTCTCTCTCTCTCTCTCTCTCTCCCCTCTCCTCTCTCGTCTCTCTCTCTCTCTCTCTCTCTCTTATCTCTCTCTCTCTCTCTCTCTATCTCTCTCTTCTCTCTCTCTCTCTCTCTCTCTCTCTCTCTCTCTCTACTTTCTCAACCGCCTACAGGAGGGAGGTCGGCCAAAGTGTACAAACAACGACATTACATTTTTCTACACCGGGTCGTCTCGCTCGGCTATGTAAACAAACCATCACAACTTGTAATAACACCGCAGTCAACCTCTTCGCGTCCTGGGAGAGTTAGCGCTCGCTTGTTACGTAATGCGTGTAGAGGTATTAGCTGTGTGGCATGCTTTGGGAGATTACTGTAAATAATTACCTATTACAACCTAATACTCTTCCTAATCGCCCCCCTCTACCCCCTCCTTTCTCTATCTTGCTCTCTCTCTCTCTCTCTCTCTCTCCTGTCCTCTTTTCTCTCTCATTTTGTCTTACTATCTCTTTTCTGTCAACATTCCCCCTCATTCCTTCACTCACCGTCTCACTGTGTCTCTAATCTCTTTCTCTTATGTCCTATATCTTACCTTCCTATTCTCTATTCTTTTGTTTCTTCCTAGTCCCTCGCCAAGCCTCCCTCCTCCTCCTCCACCTCCTCTCTCTGTATCTCTTTCTCTCTCCCTCTCTCCCCTTTTCTCTCTCCTCCTCTTTTCTTCCTTTTATGCACTCCTCCTTCATTCCCCCCCTCCCTCCTTTCCTTTCGTCTCCTCCCTCCACCTCCTCTTCTTCTTTTCTAGTTTACCCTGTCCTCTTCTCGTTTTTTGCCTCTTTTCGTGTTGTCTGTCCATATTTATCTGTGTACACACTTTTCTCCTTCAGCATCAAATCTTCCCTACTCCTACGTTTCCTCTGACCATATGTACACACCATTACATTGACACCCCCACCCTGTTTTCTCTCTCTCTTCGCTTTCCAGTTCACTGTCTCCCCAACCACGCTTTCCTCCCTCCCCATCCCCTCCCACTCCCTCCCTGTCTCCCTCTCTTCCTTCGTCGCTTCATCTCCTTCTCCACTTACCCTTCTCACCCTCCTTCCCCCGGCCTTTCCTCACAGACGCACGCTTCCCGAGGCAACCTATATTTTCTTACATTTCCAAGACGCCCAAGAAACACCTCCGGATGCATCGAGGAGGAACAAT
>NC_051396.1:16732559-16735059 GCF_015228065.2 Penaeus monodon | reverse complement strand
ATATATATATATATAATATATATAGTATATATATATATCACATATAACATATATAACTATATAACACATACATACATAACATAATATATATATATATATATATATATATATAATATATATATTATATATATAGACGTACGAATGATAGAGCGTGAGCAACACACACCACACACCACACACATCACACACACACCACACACCACACACACACACCACCACACACACACACACACACACCACACTATATATATATATATATATATAAATATATATATAATATTATATATATATATAGACAACGAGGCGAAGCAAAGACCACACACACACACACCACAACACAACACAAAACAACACATCAACACCACATCACAAACACACACACACACACATATATATCATATATGTATATGATTGATTAGGTGTAGGTGAGTTGTTTATTTTGTAAGACTAGATAGACCTACACACACACTACAACACAGCACTCACAGCAAACGACACACAAGCACACATAATAGCAGAAGATATACTAGGTCACCTCTGTAACAACTGGACACATACGTACCACCAAGCATCACAACATGAAAACTACATTAATGATTATGTGTGACTCACGTGGGTGACGTCGTTGAAGTGTATTAGTTTATGGTACAGATAGAAAATAGACTAGATATAATATATCTAAACTATATCCATATTATACGATACACGTAATATCAGTGCACATTCATCATCACACAAATCAAACCACCCTTCCTCAAAGACAAGCAATGGTCATTTATCACATGCATATGAATCAAACATCAAAACTAATAATTAATTACCACACAGAACCCAACAGCATACCACTACCAAAGCGAGGAACAAGAACTGACTACAGATTGCTCCAAAACAAACCTAGGAAATATATACTATCGTCGTATATCAGTCCTCAACCATCCCTCACACACACACACAACCCGATGTCTCGGTAGTGTGTCACGATTATGCCGTTTCATCATTTCCTTGGTCCTTGCCATGCCCCTCACAGCCATATTATCACAAGATAATCCCGACTTACCTGACCCCATTACAGCGTACTCAAGAGTGAATGTGCTCACAGTTACTCCAATAAAATCTTCTGTACTGCAAGACTACTTGTCGTTTGTGTTTTTTTTGCATTCGTTGCAAGGAAGCCACATCGCTGTCAAATACCACACCATCCCAAGGTAGGAGAGATAACCGCAAACAATTTTCCTGAGTCTTACTCGTTCTCTTTCGGCGTTTTTTCTTCTATTTTCTATTCCTTGCTTCCTTCACCTTTGTTGTGTTGGCGCTTGTAATTGTTTTTCCAGTATTTGTTATCCATCATATAACTACTCTACTCATATTATTTTTTTGTTGTATTTTCTTCCATTTTCAGGCAACATGTTCCATCTTTATTTACTTGTCCTTCTCACATTACATTATATACATATAAACAAAATAAAAAAACAAGATAAACATGATTTCCATTGCTATCTCTCTGTGTTATTTGTAAAATAAATAATCGAGTTCAGGTCCACTTTGATATACACACATCCGTGTATCAAAATTAGAAAAAAACACAATAGATATTAAATTTTGTGTCACGTTTTTGTTATGACTAATAAACTAATAAGATGCCATTGATAACTAATGATGGTTATATATTTAAATAATATTATTAAAATATTGTACAGAAATAATTATAAATAAAGCAAAAATAATGATAAACGCATATGAAAACTAATAAAATATATTAATATATAATAATCTATTTTACAGTTTAAAAATATAAAATAATATTTACATCAAATAAAAAAAAAAATAATCTAGTATTATACTTTATAATCATTGCAATTTTATTTTTGTAAAATGATACGAAGTACTCATATCATACTACTGTATATACCACATAACATAAAAATATATTACAATAATGATAGAACGATATATATAATATGTGGCATGTTGTATTATATATATGTATAATATATACATAATAATCATCCAGGTGTGTTATATATTAATATTATAAATAATATATAATATATATATATATATATTATATATATAATATATATATAATATATACTATAATATTCTATATAATATATATATATCATTATCTATATATATACTACTATTATATTCTATATCTAATATCTATATATATTATGTATATCTAATCATATATCTATATATATTATAATATATATATGTTATTATATAATAATATTATATCATAATATACTATTATATATCATTATATTATAATATGATATAATATATTATATTTAAAGTTAGTAATACTAATAATATATTTATATATTTTTTATATATAATATATATATATAATTATAATTATATATATTTTAATAATAATATATCATAATATATATTATATATTTATTACATATTATTTATATATATATATTATTATGTTTGTGTGTGTGTATTATATATATACACGTACATACGAGTGTGTATATATATATATATA
>NC_051396.1:16720059-16722559 GCF_015228065.2 Penaeus monodon | reverse complement strand
CTCTTAATTTCCCCATGAATTATTCCAGGCGTGTCGGACGGTGAGGAGCTCGAAGGATGAGAACCAATTAATCCGCGAGTCCCGCCGCTCCCTGCAGAAGGTTCCTTACGAGCCTCGCGCCGCCCTCCGCATTGGCCGCGACGCCATCTGGTGCTCGACAGGGAGTCACACTCAGGGATAATATTGATGAAGGCTAGATTAAACCCCCCTCCATGTCGACACCTCCTCTACTGCACAGGCTGATGCTGATGCTGATAGTTCCGGCCGGACTCCTGGGGAATTACTGCATTAGAGGAATGGAAGTAGACAACTTGGCGACGGATACTCGAAGGAGGTACTGTGAGGGAGACGAAGGGGGAGAGAAAGAGAGAGATAGAGAGAGACAGGGGCTGGGAGGGAGGGAGAGGGAGGAAGGGAGGGGAGAGGGAGGAAGAAAGGGAGAGAGGGACGATGAGAGAAAGGAAAAGGAAGAATAAAGAGGTGGGGGGAGGGGGAATGAAATGGAGAGAGAGAGAGAGAGAGAGAGAGAGAGAGAGAGAGAGAGAGAGAGAGAGAGAGAGAGAGAGAGAGAGAGAGAGAGAGAGAGAGAGAGAGAGAGAGAGAGAGAGAGAGAGAGAGAGAGAGAGAGAGAGAGAGAGAGAGAGAGAGAGAGAGAGAGAGAGAGATACTGAAAGCATAACCTGACTCAGAGATGATATACAAGCATAAAGAGGGAAACAGAATCAAGTAGACACCAATGAAACACAATTACAGTGTGAGAGATATATGAGTAAAAAGAAGTGGAAAGAGAAAGCACCAAGGAAATCCAACCCACATGGAGACCTGAGGTTGAGAGACAGAATTAGTAAGAAACGCTAATGCAGCCCTGCTAATACTTGACAAAAGAAAAAAAAATACATGATTAAGATAATGCACCCGAACTTTCACCTGCCACCTCATGATTAACCACAAAACTCGTCAATCCTTCATCAACCTCAATGATCTACACTTTATTCCGCCGAGCTGGCACAAGCAACTGAAGGTTTGGCCTGACGATGAACCCTCCCCGCACAGCTAACGAGAGAGTCTATGCGAACACACGGGAACGAGGGAGCGCAAACGGTCCCTACTGTGCGTTGATTAATGGTACACATATCTGGGGTAATTTCAAAGTTGAACTGCAGCATTTCCGATGTCTGCGAATATGACACAACTGTGAGCATCGTTTTAATGACCGACTAAAACAGCTATCTATTCCCAAGGATGGTGGATCAACTGCCGAGGAATGTGCACCCGAATGTGGTGGCGCAGCGCTCGGCACAGGAAGCGATTCTTGCCGTCCGAATCTGAATGTACTCTTTTACATATCATACACGTCTGGATATCGCACGTACTAACTTTGCGGGGCCTGTTTATGGTGGCACACACTGAAACGAAAGTCTCTGTATAACTGCAATTTTATTGTCCTTATAAAATTTACGGCTCGAGCGTTTGGAATTATTGCATATACTTCAGCGGCGCTATATCCTCAACGGCTTATGCTCGTTCTGTAAATGACCGAAATCCATTGTGGGGTCTACGGTTTTTCTAATAAAATACTCACAAACAGCTATCATATATACATACATACATACAGACGTACATACGTATGCATACAAACATACACACATAAATAGGGACATTATATATATGTATATAATGTGTGTGTGTGTGTGTGTGTGTGTGTGTGTTGTGTGTGGTGTGTGTGTGTTGTGGTGTTGTGTGTGTGTGTGTGTGTGTGTGTGTGTGTGCGTGTGTGGTGTCGTTTGTGTGTATGTATGTGTATGTATATGTGTAAATATATATATATATATATATATATTAAATATATATTATATATAATATATATAAATATATATATATTATACACACACACACACCACACACACACAACACACACACACACACACACACACACACACACATATATTAATATATATACGTATATATATATTATATATATTATAATGTGTGTGTGTGTGGGGTGTGTGTGTGTGTGTGTGTGTGTGTTGTGTGTGGGGTTTTTGTGTGTGTGGGGTTTGGGGTGTATTTATGTATGTATGTAAAATATAAATATATATATATATATATCCATATCTACCTGTCTACCTATCTATCTACATATATAGATATAGATATATATGTATGTACATATGTGTATACATGTATATATATATATATATATATTATATATATATATATATATATATATATAATATATATATATATAATATATATATATTATAATATATTATATATATATGTGTGTGTGTGGTGTGTGTGTGTGTGTGTGTGTGTGTGTGGTGTGGGTGTGTGTGTGTGTGTGTTGTGTGTGTGTGGGGTGTTGTGTGTGGGGTGTGTGTGTGTGTGTGTGTGTGTGTGTGTGTGTGTGTGTGTGTGTGTGTGTGTGGTGTGTGTGTGTGTGTGTGTGTGTAATGCATGTATATGTATGCGTATATATACACGTATATACATATATGTG
>NC_051396.1:16712559-16715059 GCF_015228065.2 Penaeus monodon | reverse complement strand
AACACACACACACACACACACACAACATCAAATCACACACACTCACAACACACACAAACACACAACACACAAAACACAACACATATATATATATATATAAAAATATATATATAACATATATATAATAAATATATATAAAGATAATATAATATGTATATATATATATACAAATAGATTGTATGTACACACACAACATAATATATATAAATACACACAAACAGATAGTATATATAAATATAATATATATATATAATATATATATAATATATTATATATATAATATATATATAATAACATAAAAATACAACACAAAAAAAACGTATATAGACATCCCACCACTGTCTTTTCTCATTTTCTTACTTTAGACACACCAAACTTTTCACTCCTAACTACAAGCTGAAGCCCATAACTTGGCCTACTTTCTTTTCCCTCTTTCTTTTCGTTCTTTCACTTGTATCCCTACAATAATCCTCACCCCCTCCCCTTTACCAATCCCCGTCCCCCCACCCCCAACCCCTGGTCAAAACAAAAGCAAACCCCATTCCACATTTTTGTAGCTCTGTGCGCCATGAATTTTCGACGTGAGACTAATGAATATAGAAGGCCTTTTTTTCGCCGGTTTTTGTCTCGCCGAGGAAAGTTGTAAATTTCAGACGTGGGGTGTTTTTTAAGCAGTTAATTAGTGTCCACCATGTCAGTGTGTGGCTCGGCCGAGATATTCTTTCCCTTTCTGTTTTTTTTTTCTTCTTCTTCCCTTCTTCTTCCTCTCTACATAACGGTATTCCGGAAACATGCCACCGAGGGTTATAAAGGTAACTGAAGCAGCCGAGACGTTGTTCATAATGCAGTGATAAAAGCAAGATCAAAATTTACAACTATATAAACCGTTGGCAAAAGAGAACGGGGAGTGAGGGGGGACTAAGATGTTAAAATTAGGGAGAAAGGGAGAGAAAGTTCATAAGATAAAGAAGGATGGGAGGCAGTGAAGTTGAAATCTACAAAAAAGAGGGCGGGGATGTGGGGTAAAGCTGAAGAGAAAGGGGGATAAGGTGAAGTTTAAATGCTGAAATAAAGGGTGAGGAGCTAAAACGTTGAAATAAGAGGGGAAAAGGAGGAAGCTAAAATATCAAAGTAAAGAATGCGGTGGCAAGGATGTTACGTCAAAAAGGTGGGGGAACTAAGCTGTTAAAATAAAGGGGGGAAAGGGAAGCTACGATGTTAATACAAAAGGAGGGATCAAAGATGTTACAATAAAGGGAGTGAAAGGAAGCTAAAATGTCAATACAGAAGTGGCGAGGAGGGGGTGGGGAGCTATACCATCGAAATGAAGGGGTTAGCAGCAAAGATGCTAAAACAGTCTTAAAAGGGAAATGCTGGCTGCTCGAAAACCAGTCCACGTTCGATGCGCAATCAAGTAAGAACGAAAAGCCGTCGTCCTTAGTACTCTGAAACGCCCTAGCGAGTCGTAACCCAAGGAAATATGTAATGACGATCCTTCCCAGTTGTGCCTCGAAAGCTTAATCAATGATTTATTACGAATTCCTAGTATTGCAAACCCCTAATAGGCAGGTATGAGTAACGAAACATCTCAGCTTGAAGATTTCATAGGAACTATAGGAATTATTGGAATGTGGAGAACGCTCCTCAGTGTTTCATCTTCTGGAATTGCAAGTGATCCTCGCAACTGTTTGTATGCAAATTGCCGGAAATCATCAATCTAACAGTATTGCCTAGCCTGTTGTGGAGGGTCGTGCATTAACTTCCAAATGTAGTTAGGAACTCTCATTTCGCGCTCTTAACTTAAGACCAAATTCTTGTGGGCTTACCGATCTTCCTCGATTCCCCGGTTCTTTTGCGGGACCGATAAAGAGGAGAAGGGGAAAGAGAAAGAGAAGGAGAAAGAGCAAGAGATAGAGGGAGAAGGAGAGAGAAAAAACCCTCTCGTATCGTCTCTCTCGTATCCCTGACAGTCCCCACTCCTCCCCCTTTGATAGTCAATAAGAGACACGTCAAAGCAATCCCTTGGCCATACCATAGTTGCATCTGCACTGGTGGGCCCGGGCTATCAAATACGAATAGAATACCAGCATAGAGAGAGGGAGAGCGGGGTAGAAAGACAGAAACAGACAGGAAAACATACGGATAGATAGAGTGATGGATAGATAGACTGATAGATAGATAGACAGATAGGTGTAAAGACAGAAATATAAGCACATTTAGATAAATAGATAAGCAGGCAGATAGGTAGATAAATAGAGCGACGGCAAGAAAGAGTAAGAGAGAGAGAGAGAGAGAGAGAGAGAGAGAGAGAGAGAGAGAGAGAGAGAGAGAGAGAGAGAGAGAGAGAGAGAGAGAGAGAGAGAGAGAGAGAGAGACTAAGAGAAAGAGAGAGAAGAGAGAGAGAGAGAAGAGAGAGAGAAGAGAGAAGAGAGAGAGAGAGAGAGAGAGAGAGAGACTAGAGAGAAAGAGAGAAAGAGAGAGAGAGAGGAGAGAGAGAGAG
>NC_051396.1:16702559-16707559 GCF_015228065.2 Penaeus monodon | reverse complement strand
TATATATAATAATATATATATATTTATATATATATATATATATATATATATATATATATAATATATTAAATATATATAATATATATAATACATATATATTATAATATATATAATATATATTATATATATATTTATTATATATATATATATATATATATATATATATATATATATATATATATATATATATTATTTATTTATTTATTTATTTATACACACATATATGCATATATATGGAAGAGAAAAGGTTTTGCGTGCGTGCATGTTTGCGTGTAAGCAAGTTTATATATAAATATGAATTTATGTAGGCTATAGGGAAAAGAGCGTCAAGGTATTGGCGAAGGGGATGTGCATATGCACATCTGTACGCGGACGAGCGCATACGAGCCGATATATAATTCTTTGAAAAAAGTGGCATCCGTATGCAGTCCTCTTTCATGCAGGATAATAACTTTTACATACTAAACAAGTCCAAGGATATAAAAAATGCGAACAGGAATTTACACATCACGGAATTTAAAAAATCCATGGCTATATAAATTTCCCCAAATTCTAGGAGGATTTAAAAAGTTCAAGAAGAATATTTATCTTTTACGACTCCTCTTTTACGTTTGATAAATTCTAAAAACGTGTTTTTTGCCTCTTTTTTATGAACACGATACGCTGCAAAGGAATCTGGCATCACACATAAGCTGTACAAATCGGCTTAAAATCTCCAGCCCGTAACAACTTCAAACGTAAGACAAATACGTTTCATTATCCCTTCTTATATACGGATTCAAACGTTTAATCACACCCCTTCACGCACATTTTTCGCCCCTTCTATTAATTAAGAATTCATGACCATTCAATAATGTTAAATGTAATAATAACGGATGAATCAAAAATAAACTTCCCGATAACTTCAATTCCTAATTCTGCCTTCACCCTTTTGTTAAAGTCGTGAAAAGAGATATAAAAACAGATTAAAAAAGAGGTTTCGATCAGGACTGTGGACGTAAAGAGTGTGTGGGTTGGACAGCTGGTCACACTGACAGGGCGGAGGACAGCCGCGGCGGTGGGAACCAGCGAGTGTGGCCGCCGTGGGGGCGAGCGGCAGGTGGAGGACACAGGCTGGCGTGTGTGTGTGGTGTAGTGTGGTGTGGCGTGTAGGTATGTGAATATGTGTGTATTTCTGTGTGTGTGTGTGTGTGTGTGTGTGTGTGTGTGTGTGTGTGTGTGTGTGTGTGTGTGTGTGTGTGTGTGTGTGTTGGTGTGTGTGACGTGCTGCGAGTGTGTGACGTGCATGCGATTGTGTGACGTGCGTGCGAGTGTGTGGCGTTCATATGAGTGTGTGGCGTGCATACGAGTGTGTGGCGTGTGTGCGTGTACGTGTGTGTGGTGTGCATGCGAGTTTGTGGTGTGCGGCGTGAGTATGTACGGCGTGATTGCGTGCGAGTGTGTGGCGTGCGTGTGTGCGGCGTGCTTGCGTGCGTGTGTGCGGCGTGCTTGCGTACGTGTGTGCGGTGTGCCTGCGTGTATGTGTGTGGCGTGCTTGCGTGCGTGTGCGCGCGATTATGTTTATGAATTCACTTTGCTTCATGATGAGGAAGGAAAGAATATTAGTTTCAACATCCTCCGGCGCGAATTATGTTGTTGTTACACGTGTAATGTGGTGAAAGAATACCTAATTTCCAGTTCTCCAAAAGAAGATAAATGCGTTGGGTAAACATCGTCTGCATTATTAGCCTGAGTACATATTTTCTTTATTAACTGCGAGGTTTGAATTGATATGTGTTAAATATGTTCATATACGTGCTTATACGTATTTACATCTATATCTATCTATCTATATATCAATATATATCTGTATCTATCTATTTATCTATCTATACACACACACACACAGATATATATATATATATATATATATATATATATATATATATATATATATATATATATATATATATATATATATATATATATATACACACTTGTGCGTATATATGTGTATATATTTCTTTCTTTTAACGTAGGTTCATGTCTGAGCCGCCGTGGTCACAGCATGATACTTAATTGTAGTTTTCATGTTGTGATGCTCTTGGAGTGAGTACGTGGTAGGGTCCCCAGTTCCTTTTCACGGAGAGTGCCGGTGTTACCTTTTTAGGTAATCATTCTCTCTATTTTATCCGGCTTGGGACCAGCACTGACTTGGGCTGGCTTGGCCACCCAGTGGCTAGGTAGGCAATCGAGATGAAGTTCCTTGCCCAAGGGAACAACGCGCCGGTCGGTGACTCGAATCTTCGAACTCAGATTGCCGTCGTGACAGTCTTGAGTCCGACGCTCTAACCATTCGGCCACCGCGGCCTTATGTGTATGTATATATATATATATATATATATATATATATATATATATATATATATATATATATATATATATATATATATATATATACATATATACACGGTAACACACACACACACACACACACACACACACACACACACACACACCACACACATATATATATATATATATATATATATATATATATATATATATATATATATATATATATATATATATATATATATATGCGTGTGTGTGTGTGTGTGTGTGTGTGTAAGCACTGTATCAAAAGGGAGTTGTTCACGACATCAATAATTTCAATGAAATTTAGCAATAAATATAAGCGTTGCGGAACGACTAAAAATTGAGTGAAAACGAAAGAAATATCCCTTTTACCATTTCCTACGTTTTTCCTTTTTTCTTCTATTTTTTGAATGATAATATTGAGCAAAGGTAGCGAGGGTTTGTATAAACAAATACGTGTTAGCCCGGGCGGCAGAGGCCGGGACCGTTTATAACTGAGTTGGCAAAGCCGTCACGTTCATGCGAGTTTTTACTCTCACATAACAATATCTAGCTGTCAAGTGCATGCCGGTACAACATGCAAAAAAGAATTTCTTCTGGAGGGGGGCCGCGGCGCCATGTGGGAAAGGGGAGCCTTCGTCCACAATTACACCCTTGATTCTGCCTGCGTTTGGTCATCCTTGGTATAAGCTGTGGTCCATCATGAGTGATTTGCGAGGGCTGCCTTTTACGTGTCTGTGGCAGGGGGTCTACACGCGCCTTATGCACATGCGTTCCAGCTGTCCATTACTCCCGTTCTCACTGTCGCACCTGGCAATTGTCTTGTAGCGCCCGGAAGCTGGCGAGCGTTTAGAAATGTCATTCTGTTGGGATTCGATTCCATGCACTTTGTTATAAATGATGAATTAAGAAAATCAGAAAATAGTCATTTTATTAATATATAACACACCCAAAATGTCTTACACTCTTCCCCAAGAGATAATCCTGAAGGTCATCACAAATCATTAAAAAGTTTGTAAAGGTCTATATTCTCATTACAGTTTCGGATATTTCCGAAATGGTAGCACTTAAGACACATACTCGTTAATTCATAAGCAAAAAGCACTTGAAAACAAAACATAACAGGATATATCCACATGTGCGTGGAAAAGTGTTAGTAACGTACAGCATGCGCGCGCGCATGTGTGTGTGTGTGTGGATATGTGTGTAAATATACACAGGCAAATACCCTTACCCTCTTCACCAATACACACATACAAAGAAAACCCCTTCCCATGCACATAAAGACTAGCCCCTGCGCTAACACACATAACCACATATCCACACACCCATAAACACCCCCCACAAAAATCCTTACCCACACTGACAATAATAAGCCCACACATACACGCATAAACCCACCCACACGCACGCCATGGAATCTCATGCTCCACGTGGAACATGGCGAGGGCTACGACACCCCTCCCCTCCCCTATCACCATTCTGTCTCCCTTTAACGCATCAGCAAACATGTGCCTCAAACTGCACAGTAATGATAAAACCTTTACCCTTTGTCAAAGTAAGTGCGCGGCCTTATTCACGACGGGGTATAAAAGAAGGGCACGCCGGGGTTCGGGCCCAGTCGCTAACTACGGGCGCCGCGCTTACTACGGCCCCAGGACACTTTTTCCCCTTCCCTTACACTGCAGTATTCCTGTTTGATATCTCGTAAAAGAGCGCGCTTGTACATTTTATAGTGGCATCATAATCACAAGAGACACCGATATGGAGGAATATTTTGCGGAGCACAGACTTCCCGAGGCCAAATTTCCCGGGGCGACAATGACGTCGGAAAAAGATATGTTCTCGCTAGCATGTCTTAGAGGGAACTTTAAATGCGCTTCCTCCGACTTTATCAAGGGGTTATTTACATCGTCTTGTAAATGAAATCGGATGGGCGAAGGCCGTAGACTTACGTATATGCAAATTCTCCCAACGACTCCAGTGCTAATCCAGTGCTAAGTTTACGAATAGACTAGATAAAAGAAAATATAAGGATTGATTTAAAAATACTGATAAACCAACGAATAAAAAAATATATATACATATTTGGGCTGATGGTTCGTAAAACACCAAAAGTGAAAAAAGAAAGAGAGACAAACATAACTATTTAAATCTTGGCATTAACATTAGCAGCATTTAAAGCTTAAAATTATACTAATCATATAAAGAAAAAATGTAAATTAAAAGTAGAGGCAAAGTATACCCAAAAGCAACGTCTAATTGTACTAATAATAGTCAAAATGAATCTGAGAGGATGGGAATAATGACAATAGATGCTGAATATGGTGATGATGAAAATAATAGAACTGATAGGACTAGTACCAATCACTTTTAAATTAATGATCATATTTTCGGCCAAACAACTGCAATACTAGGTTGATATCATTAGTATAGCTATCAATAGAAGTAATAATAAACAGTAATAATGATGAAGATGATGACTATGTGAAAATAAAAATGAAAATGATAATGATAACACTCATGATAATTATAATGATAATATCATTATCTATATCATAATCATCAACGTCAGCATTGTTATTGCCATTATTACCAATATCATTTTCATAATTATCATTATCATTAATATGATCATTATC
>NC_051396.1:16642559-16662559 GCF_015228065.2 Penaeus monodon | reverse complement strand
AAAGAAACACAGCTAGTGGTGTCCTCTAGCGGCTGACGGCATCACTACATTCCGCCAACTCGAGAAGATTCCCAGGTTAGACAGAATTTCATTTGTAATTTTTCTTTTCGCCCATTCTCCCTGCGAAAATTTGGTTTTAAAGTTGTCCTTTCCTAACAGACAAAGGCAAGGAGAGGAGAGAAAGTGGCGGCCTCATATTTCAGGCGATGTGCACGGCACCTGACCCCCTCTTCGCCCTCCTCTCCCCTCCCACACCCGCTTTCACATCCTTCTGATCCCAGCGCCATGCCTCCTTCCACCGCCTTCTGATCGCGATACGTGCTACTCATTTCGCGCGCAATTCCGGACTTGCTCCCACGCGTTATTCAAGACGTTACTCTGTCTCTTTCGTGCTAACTTTTTTCTTCTTTTTTATACTATCGGTCTTTTCATACTTTATATTCATTGTTTTTTCTTTTCAATATACACAACTACTTCGGCTAATAGTCCTTCCGTTAATATTACGTCTAGCACAACTACGCATGTCATTTATCCCAAAGAAACTTTTCCATCTCGCACTATAGACTGATATCATATAAAAGTGTCTCTGCTTAATCTTCCCTCATGACAAATATCGAAAAGTTCTGATCCTCACAATCTCTTTTGTATTGTTAGGCTAACTTAAAAAGCTGTAGATCAGAACGGATACCCAGTGATAAACTTCCATTCGGGAAAATATTTCTTCTTCTTCTCTCTCTCTCTCTTTCTCTCTCTCCCTCTCTTTCTCTCTCTCTCTCTCCTCTCCTCCCTCCCTCCTCCCCCCTCCCACACTCTCTCTCCTCCTCTCTCTCCTCTCTCTCTCTCTCTTCTCTCCCCCTCTCTCTCTTTTTCTCTCCCTCTCTCTCCTCTCTCTCTCTCTCTCTCTCTCTCTCTTCTCTTCTCTCTCTCTCTCCTCTCTTCTCTCTTCTCTCTCTCCCTCTTCCTCTTCTTTTCTTCTTCTCTTTCTTTCTCTAATTCCTTAACTGAATGCCTACTTGTCCTCGTACCAAATGACAATATTTTCGTATTAACATCGTCAATCTTGATGAAAGATTTCTAAATCAAATACATCCTGTAATGCTTTCTCCTAAGTCACCATGTTTGCGCTTACTATCTCCCTCGTTGTAAAAATTGACCCACTCATTTTTCTCTTTCATACGATTCCCAATAATATGACAGTTCTAGTCAAAATACATCGGCAAGTTCTCCCTCAGAGTCCACGCTTTCGGAACAGCAGACTCACACACCCAACCAGCATCAACTGTAAAATGCAAACGACCACCATTTTCCTGACGTTGCAATTCATCATGTATTACAAATGACCTCCCATCGCCGAGAGACATCAGCATGGCAGGTCTATGTCGAATATTCATAAGAAGCGTCTAGAATAATTAGGGTGAACAAATAGCTTTCCCCAGCCTCGGATCGACGTACCGGATAATATCATCAATATTTTCCTTTTGCTGCCCGTAGCCCCTCAAACCTCTCTCTGTACCTATTTTCTTATCTGCTTCCCATCGCGATCTCAACTTTCCGTTTCCGATGCGTTTTCGCTCCCGGAGACAAGATGACGCGGGAATAAGACCCACTTAATACGTGTCAGCGCGCCCGGTGTTGTGGAGGCGAGGCCGGAGGAGATATGCTAAATACGCGCGTGGTTTAGGAGGGACAGCGGGGGGGCCTTAATCTCTGTAAGCCTCTGACGACCATTATGTTCCGGGGTGAGGGAGGAGCAGCGATGGGAAGGGGTGGCGAGGGACATGGAAAGAGGGAGAGAGAAGGGGAAATAGATACATAGATAGGGAAGGAGGTAAGGGAGAAAGAAGGGGAAATAGGTAAATGGGGAGAGGGAGAGAGATATATAGAGGAAGGGAGAGGGGAAAAGAGGGGGACCGGTGAGAGTGAGAGGGAGGGTTTGATGGAGAGATATAGGTAGGTAGGTAGGTAGGTAGATAGATAGAGAGAGAGGGAGAGAGAGACGGGGGTGAGAACAGGCGGCTATGAGACGCCACTCCGAACAAGGATTAAGGAGCAACATTAAATGGAAGAAATTGAATAAAAACAAATGCACCGTGCACTAATTTAGGCAACTCCACTGCAACCAAAGGGAAGCACATATGATATAATAACAAGGTAATCCATATATAATATTAACATTAGAAAGACACTTCACACCAAACATTAACCTAATGAGTCATTAATACAGACTGAATGTAAAGTTATAGCATCTGTGAGGTGACAGAAATACAGTCAGTGAGGCGAAGATGATGCAATCAGTGAGGTGAAGGCAATACAGTCAGTGAGGCGGAGGTGATACAATCAGCGAAGAGGAGGTGTTAACATCACTGAGGTGGAGCTAATGCGATTGGTGAAGCGGATGTGATACAGACATTGCGCCGGTGCTGTTATTAGTGAGTGTGTGGTACTTCTTGCGAGGCCGAGGTGGGGTAATTTAGGCTACTTGAAGGAGGGCGAGGAATTTCAGCTGCCGGCAGGGGAGGGGACTGGGGAAGGAGGGGCGTTGGGGGATTGGAGTGTTGGAGGGCTGGAGTTTTGGAGCGTTGAAATGCTGGATGTTTGGAGTGTTGGGGAGTTTGGAGGGCTGGAGTACTGGACTATTGGAGGGTTGGGGTGCTGGAGTAATGAAGGGCTGGAGTGTTGGAGAGTTGGAGGGCTGGGATGCTGGAGTGCTGGAGGGTTGGAGTGCTGGAGTGTTGGGGAATGCTGGAGGGCTGGCCTGTTGGAGCGCTGGAGGGTTGGAGGATTTGAGTGCTTTAACACCAGAGGGGCAGGTGGTTTATCATTGTGATATTAGGTACCTACGATGCACTAGATCACTGATAATTATACCCTGGCTTCGTGTTCTGCATTATGAAGGGAATTCGCTACAGGTCGCATATAGCAGGCGAGGATAATGTAAATTACGAGAGGCATAAGAACAGGTAAAGTACTGCAGAACAATACCAAAATAGCGATAATGAAATCTTTGATCACACCGAAAGGAAATATAATTACAGTGATGTAATATTGATAATAACGATAATGGTGATGATGATGATGATGATGATGATGATGTTGATAATGATAATTGTGATGATAATCATAGCAATAACAGTAACAGTATAATAATAATAATAATAATAATAATAATAATAATAATAATGAAAAGATGATGATGGTAATGATGATGATGATGATGATGATGATGGTAATAATCTTTATAACAATATTAATAATGCAATAAAATATAAATAACAAGAATAATAACAATGACAATATAAATAACACCAATAATAACAATAACAGCATAGATAACAAAACAATAACAACGCAACAAAACAGTAGAAACAACAACAAGCATCATACACCAAAAAATAAACAATAAAAATAAAAACGAAACGAGTTCTACTGGTCCTGATACCACCTGAAGCGCGTAAACGGACTTTCAGAAGTAGGGAGGCGATGCAGGCGCTCCTGAAAGTACAGCAATCAGCAAGAGGGCTCGTTAGAAAGACTAGCGATGATCTCGGCTATGGAGATGGCCCGATATACACACGCCGAGGTTTGCCATAAATCTACGGCAACTCAGAGGGGCAAGGGGATGGGAGGGAGGGAGGGAAGGAGGAAGGATGGGGGGGAGAGGGAAGGAGGGAGGGTTGGAGGGAAGGAGGAGGAGGATGGAAGGGAGGGAAGGAGGGAGGGAATGAGAGAGAGAGAGAGAGAGAGAGAGAGAGAGAGAGAGAGAGAGAGAGAGAGAGAGAGAGAGAGAGAGAGAGAGAGAGAGAGAGAGAGAGCGAAAAGGGCGAGGGAATGGAAGTGTGAGAGAAAGGCAGACGGCGACCAACTGACTCGTCTCAGTCCTCACGCCTTCGCTTCAGAGGCCCCAACTACGACCTCGTGGTATGATTCTGTCTACACGAGCGTCACCCTTTTAACCCTTGCGCAACAACCATACTCCCTCCCCCCACCCTTTTCACCCCCAACACCCTACACACATCGGTAATTATACCTACCGCCTCACAGGGCCTGCAAACGCTTTCCGCGCATGACACGTCACTATGCCCATTTATATCTCAATCACAACCCATTATATCCAATCACACCAATTTAATTTACACACCAGGCGATAATTCCGAGCTATCTGCAGGGGCCGGGATGAAATAATCACGTGGCTCGGGGCGCGGCGGCCACGACCAGATATTATGCGCCATCAAGCGTCACGCGAGGCTAGTCTTGTCGGCCGTGAGGTGGGAGGAGGGAGGGAGGGAGGGGAAAGAGGAGATGGGGTAGGGGGGAGGTGGCGAGGGAGGGGGAGGGGAGGGGAAGGAAGGGTTAGGAAGAAGGAAGGAGTGGGTGGAGGGGAAGAACTGGTTGGGCGGAGGCGAAAATGGAGGAGGCAGAGGAGGAAGAGGAGGAGGATGAAGAAAAAAGAAGAAAGAGAGAGGAAAGGAAAAGGAAGCAACAGAAGATCCGGAGTAAGAAGACGAAGAGGAGGTGAAGGGAGGAGATGCATAACTGGAAACACTGGAAGCTAGCCACCACCGTAAGCATGTCCTGGTTAACATCATCATCATCTCTTGCAACTGTGGAGAGGAGCTGGCCTTGTGCAAAGTTATAGGAAAGGAAGTTATTTACCCACCATTGTCGGTCGCCCATTTATGAAGAAACAGGAAGTTATTCATTAGTGGCATCCCGTGCATTGTGAGCGCGTGGAGGGCCAGGGAGAGCCACCTAGTTAGCAATCTGCACAGCCGCCTGCAGTGAGCTCGTCTCGAGGGAGGAGGGGGAATATTCAACAGTACAGCTCCCTTGTTTGCCGTTGGGTTGTGTCAAGCGGATTAGTTCTTAGTACAATCAATTGTACGGTCTGGGGGGAGGAAGGAGAAGACACTCGTTATTACAACAGATGAGATCAGGGGAAGCTGAGATGCGCTTTCGGACGAGGAACAGCTGGTGAATTCGTCTAGTCTGTGGCCGTCCACTGCTAAGTTGCGCCGCCGTGATTGACAGCTGGTAAACAAAGCAATTACGTCGATGGCAGGTTATGTAGTGAAACGTTAGTGAACAGAATAACATTGCCGCCAGCCGAGGGATTGCACGGGAACAAGACCACCACATCTGCAGCTGGACGTGCCCAGGATTAGGAAAAGCTAGCGAGGAAAATGAATATGGGAATGGACGCCCGTGAAGAGAGCGATCATGGCGGCTGTTAAGGTGTATGGGCGGTGCTGAGAGCGCGGGAAACATAACAGGCGAATGGGTGAACAATGAAAAAAAAGAAAACAAAATGAATAAAAAGGGGGAATCGGATAACATGGCGCATACAAATATCAATAAAACTGCATTCCTTTATAATTACACCTTTTCCATATAAACGAAAGAGTGAAATAATATCCTATACTCATACAACGTTTCGGAAAAATAAAAAGAAACAGCTGACGCAAACAGAAAAAAAACAATCTCACAGCACTACAACAATGTAAAAACGCAATGATAAAAACAAGAAAATCACACACAAAGCAAAGCACCTCATGCAAAGCCTCATTACCTAACAGGTGTTGTCTCAGAAGTGCAAAATGTAACAATACAAACAAACATTATCTGAAAAAAGCGATATGGGGAGGCGCATCACCATGATACAACGGGTGTGCACAGTTAATGGTTCATGCATCAGAATGTTCAGGTCGGGCAGCTACAGTAATGATGATTACATACAGGGGAGGCAAGGGGAGAGCTTAGGCAGGGAGAGAAATGATGCAAGAGAAAGGGGACGAAAGAGGGAAGAGAGAGGAGAAAGAGGGAGAGGGAAAGATAAAAAAAGAGAGAAAAAAATAGAAAAAGAAAGACGTAGCGAACATGAAAAGAAAGACACAAAGAGAGGGAAGAGAAAGGAGAGGAAACAAAGATGAAGAGAAAATGAAGAAGTTGAAGGAGTGTTGAGAGGAGAGGGAAAGGAATGTGAGAGAAAATAAAAAATAAAAGGGAAGAATGGAATACGTAAAAATGAACGCATAGAGCTTGGCTTTTCGAAGAAAAAAATAGACAAAAAGGTTGGAATCAAATGAGAAAATGGGAATGTGAAAGATAGAAATGAAGGGAAGAAAAGAGAAAATAAGAGACATTATAGCTTAGTTGAAGTGGAGAATGATAAAGAGAAAATTATTGAAAAGGCAAGAGAGGAGGTATGGGAAGAAAGAGGAGGGACAAAAAAAGGAAGGAACTAGGAAGAGGCAGAGCGGGAGGAGGAGGGGAGGGGAGAGAGGGAAGGGGAGAGAGAAGGGAGAGAGAGAGAGAGAAGGAGAGAGAGAGAGAGAGGAGAGAGAGGAGAGGAGAGAGAGAGAGAGAGAGAGAGAGAGAGAGAGAGAGAGAGAGAGAGAGAGAGAGAGAGAGAGAGAGAGGGAAAGGGAGAGAAAGAGAGAGAGGGAGCTACTCCCAGACTGTTTAATTAATATATTGGACATATTCGACGTAAGACCTTTACAACACAGACATAGGAAGAGATATCAAAAATGCAAAACGAAAAGAACATCTTAACGCACATTCACACCTCAACCTTAGCCTTCCTCACACCACACCAACGCAAACACAAACAAACAGACAAAATCGCACAAAATAAAATAAATAATTCAGCAGCGTGAACCAAACCATCGACCCCAGCAAGGATATCTCGAACAATAAATCAAATCTGGAGGACCACTCATGAAACCTACATGAAACACCATCTCACGTTCGTGAAACCTCTATGAGCCGATAACTGATGCTCATAAAACAAAAATTTCGTGTTCATGAAATCTACATGAACCACAGCTCGTGCTCATGTAAACAACATGAACCTAGAGCCCGTGCTCATAAAATCTGCATGAAGCAAAGCTCGTGTTCATGAACCCAACACGAAGCAATGGCTCGTGTTGGGGAAACCTACATGAACCAATGGCTCGTGTTCACACATTACCTCTTTCTTTCCGCATTATGAATTCCGTTCGAAATCCACTTAGTAAAACGTGATGGACGCGGCCTCCCAATAATCCGTAATGCGGCGTAATGAGTAGCGTCAGTCACAGATTCCTGAGCACCGCAACGGAACACTTACAAACACCCTTCCTATTTTCCATTTTTTTCGAAGCACGAAAAGCATGGCTAGATTTAATCGCGCCGGGTGTCGGCATGATGGCCGATCCGGTGCAATACGTCGCGGCAGCTAAGGACCGCAGGTTAGTCTCTGCGAAATAAAAATCAATGGCGTTCTGAAATTCATAAACGTGTCTATGATTTCGTTCGGCTAATGACACAGCTTTTAAAAAATGTATTAATTCGCTAATATACATTCGATGCATTAATAATTGTCAATATCGCCAAGTTTCGTCTAATCAGAATCTCATAAATAATGCAAAAATAAGGAAGAAAAATCTCAATATCTTCGGCTAACTATAAAAAATAAGAAAAAAAATCATGGGTGCCAGCCATCACGGCACGGATTATTAACACAAAAATTGTACGATAAAATCTGGAAATTTGCGCCAGACTACGATGAGAAGACCAAAACTTATTGCAAATATTTTTCCAAAGCTTGAAGTTAGTGGAGAGGCAAAGGAGGAGAGACCTCCATTGGGGACGAAACTTGCTAATATCAACTTTTTCGCGATATTTGCATGGATTCTATACCGGCCTCGTCTTCGTTTTGTCTGCCTGAGTACGATTTCCACGTCCTTAATAATGCTAATCGCACAGAAGATCATTTCACTAGGAATGGAAATCCTTAAGGAAATGGGAAGAGACAGTGACTTTTTAAAAATCTCTTAAAGGCCCAAAAGTGAATACTAAAATTCATTCCTAATAGAAGAAAAAAGGAAAAAAAAAAACACGAGAGAATCCACGAATGACGAAGCAAAGCAAATGCACCGAAGAGGGAAATCAGTTCCTCAACGCTGCCTCACGAACAACTTGAAGAATACCGGTGTAAGGTTGCCGATTCGTAAATAAACATCTTGTGCCGTTATTACTATTTTTTATCTTTACTTTCTATTTATATTTCTTCTTCATTTTTTTTTCTTCAGAGATATCACAGTCGACGACCCCAGTCATTTTGGAATGCTGGGCCAACGCTCCACTGAAGCTCATGTAAATAAGGGCGAGAGGAGCCTACATCATGATATAGTGCGGGAAATGGAGGAGGAGGAGGAGGAGGAGGAGGAGGAAGAGGAGGAGGAGGAGGAGGAGAAGGAGGTGGTTGTGGTGGAAGAAGAAGAAGGAGGAGAGGAGGAAGGGCAAGAGAGGGCGGGGGGAGAAGAAGAAAAAGGAGGAGGAGGAGGAGGAGGAGGAGGAGGAGGAGGAGGAGGAGGAGGAGGAGGAGGAGGAGGAGGAGGAGGAGGAGGAGGAGGAGGAGGAGGAGGAGGAAGAGGAGGAGGAGGAGGAGGAGGAGGAGGAGGAGGAGGAGGTTGTGGTGGAAGAAGAAGAAAAGAAACAGGAGAAGGAAAAGGAGAAGAAGAAGGAGGAGAGGAGGAAGGGGAAGAGAGGGCGGGGGGAGGAGAAGAAGAAAGGAGGAGGAGGAGGAGGGGGAGGAGAAGGAGGAGAAGAGAAGGAGGAGGAGGAGGAGGAAAGAGAAGGAGAGAGGAAAATCAAAAAGGAAGTTGGGAAGGGAAGGAGGAGGGAATGGAGAAGGAGGAGGAGGGAGAGAAGTTGGAAAGAGGGAGCACACGGAAAGGGAAGAGAAGAAAGGATCAGGAAGAAAGCGAGAAGGAAGCGGGTGCGGGCAAAGGAAAAAGAGGAGGAAGAGAAGGATGAGGAAAAAGAGAAAATTGAAGTTGGGAGAGGCGTAGTAAGATACTCTAGGAGAGGAAGTGAGGGAAAAGGAATTGGAAGAATAAAAAGAAATATGAATACAAAAAGAAACAGGAGAAGTGAGGGGATAACGGGAAGCGGAGAAAGAATAACCTAAGAAGGATAAGGGGGAGAAGAAGGGCAATAGAGGAGGATAAGATAGGTACGAAGGAGAAGAAGAAACAGGACGATAGGCAAGAAGAGGCGGAGGAGGAGGGATCAAAAATAGAGAAAATGGGAACAGCGAGGATTAAATTGAAGAAGGATATTTTGGGAAGGAAAAAGAAAATTAGAAAAAAAAACGAATAAATGGTAAAGCCACTGACACATATCAAAGGCAAAGATGCACAACAAAACAAAAATTATCCTAACTCCCTCCCCCCCAAAAAAAAGTCAAATTATTAAAAAAAAAAAAAAAAAATACAATACTAAAAGAAAACAGATGATAGTGATGACCTCACCATGATCATGCTATACTCGGGACGTTCTCTGAAATATTGTGAGACGAGATAAGTCCACGAGCTCCTGAGAGGCTTAAGGAACCCTAAACCAAGCAAAAGACTAACGTGCCCCGAGAATACTTTTAAACCCTCCAGCATCCCCGTTCAGACTTAAAGAACCCTTGGAAGAGGGGGAAGAGAGAGAGCGAGGAAAGAAGGGAGGAAAAAAGAGATGGGAGAGAAAGAGCGGTGGAGAGAGGGGGTGAGAAATAAAGGAAGAGGGAAAGGGAGGGAGGGAGGGAGGGAGGGAGGGAGGGAGGGAGAGAGAGAGAAGAGAGAGAGAGAGAGAGAGAGAGAGAGAGAGAGAGAGAGAGAGAGAGAGAGAGAGAGAGAGAGAGCAAGGAAACCAAAAGCGAGAGCCAAGAGAAGCTGAAAAAGAATCATTCTCTCTCCTACCTCTTCCTCCCTCCCTTCCTTCCCTTCGCCCTTCCCCCATTGTTGTGTAGCCTCTAACGGTATCGCCGGGTAGCGGGCTCTATGCCAACGATAGTATTATCCATTATGGAGTGACAAACGCGTACCTGACGGCGCGGGTCAAGGAGGAGCAGCCCGCAGAAGGCCCTCCCTCCCGCTGCCGCTTCTACTACGTCTGTCACACTCGACGAAGGAAACTGAATGGAGGCCAGACCCGCGCTGCTGCTCGCCCGGAACCAAATTCGCCGCAAGAAAGCCACAAACTTTGAAATCTTCATCTAGATTTCCCTCCAAAAAAATACAATTCAAGATAATGCTCGTGGTCGCCGACGCCGCTCTGTCATGGGTTATTAAAAGGAATAGGGATGCGATTTGGCCGCCGTAACGAGGGGTCTTTAGCTTCGTGACTGTGTTGTTAGAATTCCTTATAATACGGACTTAGGTCTCTGCCTTTGGTAATAGGGTTAATGACAATAATAATGAAAAATAATATTAATAATATCAGTGATAATAAAAACAAAAACAGTGATAATAACAAGACCAAAAGTAAGAACAATAACAATGAAAAATACTGTTAAGACATCAATAATAATAATGATAACAATAATAATAATAATAATAATAATAATAATAAAATTATAGCAACAATAACAATACCGGTAATAATAAAAAAAAAAAAACAATATTCATAGAGGTACGCCTTCAAAATTCACAAAAAAGATGAAACAACATAAAATAGAATCTAAAGAATTGAACCACCAGACGAGAAAATAGAGTGAATATTTAATATGTCAAATATTTCACAGGTCAATAAATGACGTGTTTATATTCTTTAGACACAATGGAGAGCGGGTTTCACATCGGGGGTAAATAATGATAAACCGACAAAAAATATTTGTACCGCATTTAAGAACTAACAATGTGGAAAATATCAAGACGCAATCAATATCAGTAATGAAGAATGCAATCAGAAATGTCTATTCTACGTATATGTATATATATATATATATATATATATATATATATATATATATATATATATATATATATATATATATATATATGTGTGTGTGTGTGTGTGTGTGTGTGTGTCTATATATCATATATATTATATATAGTCAATATATAATATATATATACATATATATATATATATATATATATATATATATATATATATATATATATATATGTAACATACAGACAAACACACACACACACACACACACACACACACACACACACACACACACACACACACACACACACACACACACACACACACATACGCATATATATATATATATATATATATATATATATATATATATATATAACAACGCGCCGGCCGATTCCTTTAAGGAATCGGCCGGCGCGTTGTTCCCTTGGGCAAGGAACTTCACCTCGATTGCCTACTTAGCCTCTGGTGGGCAAGCCAGCCCAAGTCAGTGCTGGTCCCAAGCCCGGATAAAATAGAGAGAATGCTTACCTAAAAGGTAACACCGGCACTCTCCGTGGAAAGGAACTGGGGACCCTACCACGTACTCACTCCAAGATCATCACAACATGAAAACTACAATTAAGTATCATGCTGTGACCACGGCGGCTCAAACATGAACCTACCGTAAAAAAAAAAAAAAAAAAAAAAAAAAAAAAAAAAAAAAAAAAAAAAAAAAAAAAAAATATATATATATATATATATATATATATATATATATATATATATATATATATATATATATATATATATATATATATAATGTGTGTGTACATGTATATACATACAAAAATATATTATAAACTACAAACCATATATATTACACAATGTACCACCAGAATGGAAAGAAGGATGAAAATTAAGGAAATAAGAGAGACTAAAACAGAGAAAAAAGGAAAAGAAGAAAAAAAAAAAAATAAATAAAAACTAAAAAGGAAGGAAGGAGTCCATACCGGGCGGTTTCAGTTCAGGCGTCCGGCAGCATTAGCGTCATGAGCGCTGGCTCTCATCTCGGCTTGTTTTCCTATCCTGGAGGAGAGGAATGGGGGAGACAAGGGAGGAACAAAAACGGGGGAAAGAAGGAGTGGAGGAGTGGTCGACTAGCTTGGAGAAGGGAGGGAGGGAAGGAGGAGAAAGGGAGGCGTAGGAGGTGGGGAAGGGGTGTGAGCCGGGAGTAGGAAGAGGAAAGGGAGGGGGGGAGGGGGGAGAGACAGGAGTGGGAAGAGGAAAGGGAGGAAAAAGAACAAGAAGAGGGAAGGGAGGCAGGAAGAGGAAGGGAGGAGCACGAAGGGGGAGAAGGGACTGAGGAAAAGAAGAGGGTTAAAACTAGACTCCGCTGTATGTTTTCTTCTAAAGATTCTACTGGACCCAAAAATAAAGTAAAATGAGAGAAAAAATAAATGATAAAGAAAGGAAAAACAGATAACACACACTTCAAGAACTTTTGAGAAACAGAAAATCGTATAGGTAGAAAAATATGGTTATTGTAGAACCAAAACACTATATTCCGTCTTTGAAACTCGTTCTAGTTATTCACGTGACAAGATCACAATGAGTGTCGCCCAATTCCGATAAAAAAATGATAACTTGTGTTATCCAAAGTTTGCCTAAGAATATTGCAATAGATTGAGGTGAGAATTTTTACATCGGCGCTCAGTATTATTTTGTCTGAGTTTCGGATAAGTTTGGCGCCTGTAACTTTTGGTCGTGCACATTACGTTAGAATTTGCTCCTAATTCTCGCTGTCTCCTCTAATCCACAGTTTTACTTTAAGGATAGCACGAGGTCTTTACTCACAAATATTCTTTCGCTTCGACACATTTTTCTCTCCTTTTTCAGCACAAACTCAACTTCTGTTATAACACTTTGTATCAGTATAGATTTTCTATAACGATTCCCTGTTCGTTATTTAACGCAGAGTTCGCCGTTGCACCAGATTCTGCCGAGACTATGAATGTAGACACTCTGCTTGCTCAGTTCCCGGATGTCATCTTTTGATTCACTGTACATTTTGCATCACAATCCGCTAAGCCGAAGGTCTCTTCTGCATATATATCCACGCGATCCGCTGTATGCAAACGTGATGTCAGCTCTCTTGTTTGCAAGCGCCGGGGAGGAAAATGCACGTCCCTGTTGTTCAAACTTGGCCGGGGCATATCTACAGTAAAAGAGAAAGAGAGGGAGAGACAAAAAACTAAACAAACTAATTTATTTTTGTACGCTCTCGGCTGCGTGGAACATATCTGTCGGCAACGTGGGGCGTCGCCACCGTTTACTTATAGTAAGAGTAAATTTCACAAACGGAAAGTGAATGCTGGAGCTCAGCCCTCGTCGCCGAGCTATCTATATGCGTGCAGATGGAGGCGGTCGTGTTCGAGTCAGGATTGCGATGATTCTTCGCTTGTCAGTGTCTGGCCAGGTGCAAAACCTCCCTCGACATGTCAGAATAAAAGCAACAGTCTCTGGATACTGCGCGTTTCACGGGATCTTTCCGATACTTGAGTCTCCATCGTCTGGAAGCTGCTTTGTGTTTTCTTTATCGGTGTTGTGGTGTTAACACTGTTCATATCGATGTTATATTTATACATACATACATACATACATAAATATATACATGCATACATACAACAGTGCATGTGTACGCAAGCAACACACACACACACATACATATATGTAAATATGTATATACTATATATACATATCTGTATATAAATATATACATATATATGTATATATATACATGTGTGTGCATATGTGTGTGGTGTGTGTTGTGTGTGTGTGTGTGTGTGTGTGTGTGTGTGTGTGTGTGTGTGTGTGTGTGTGTGTGTGTGTGTGTGTGTGTGCGTCTGTGTATTATATAATATATATATAATATATATATATATATATATATATATATATATATATATATATATATATATAATAATATAGACACACACACACACACACAACACACACACACACACACACACCCACACACACACACACACACACCACACACACACACACACACACATATCCCTATATATATATATATATATATATATATATATATATATATATATATATATATATATATATATATTAGTCTATCAGTAGCGAGAGTACAACCCAGCAACGATTTTATTCGATCCAATTAATATCTAACTCTACACTGAGCTTAAAACAATAACAGGATAAACATGTGCGACTCATTATCATGGCAGGGACAGAGTGAAATTGCTGCAATATTATTCGTCATTAGATTTATAACTGTATAAAGTTTCAGTATACCATGTCCAAATGTAAATAATTTACATATATACATGTGGACTCGCTTTCATGGAGAAGACTCAGCCACCAGGCATTTTCCAGAATCTTTCATACAGTAAAATAAGATGATTCGTCCACAAAGAGAGCCAATTAAAAACTAACACTTCAGAGATCCCTAAGAATTACGTAGCGAGTGTGTATAGATATTTTTTTTTTAGTTTTTTTCCGATCTCTTTTTCCATGCATAGGTGAGCTAGTCCATTCTACAGCAGATCTGGAGGCCGCATTTTTTCTCGGCGCCGATTACCTTCAATATCACATTCCAGGCGTAATGAGCTGAAGTTTTGGGCGATGCTCTTATCCTATGGCGAAACCTGATTAAAAATTTCAGCCACACGCTCTCATTAATTGCATACTTGTTAAGTTTTCCGCATTAGACACACCCCCAGGACGTTAATTAACAGACCGATCGATGGTCAGGGATACTTGTCCTCTGCCAGGTCCTCTCCAACCCTTCCCTCCCTCCCCCCTGTCACACCACCTTCCCCTCGCCCGTGTTCAGCCCTTGTTCCCCCTCCCCTCCTCTCCCGTGCCAGACTCCCCTCTACCACTGGCACTGCTCACCTTTGCCTCTCTGTGTTTCACTTGTGTTCTGTCTCATCTTTCTCCTCCAGGTACACGACTGGAATTTCACTTACTAGTCTACTAGCTGACTCTAACCATGACTAGTACTTTCAAACCTGTCTAGTCTTCTCTGGCCTTATCTTTATAACTAGCACGGTGACTCCCCCTTCCCTCCTTTTCCTAATAGCGGGCTCGAGTCACCCTCCTTATCCCCAAAACAGTACAATCGCCCCCCTCTCTCCCTTTTACAATACTCCACTCAGACTCTATATACCCCCTTTTCCCTAATACCGGACCCGACTCACCCTCCTTATCCCCCACCCGTTTCCCTAACACCGGACCCTCCTTATTGCCCCCTTTCCCTAACACCGGACCCGACTCACCCCCCTTCTCCCCTAAACTAGCACAATCCTTCCTCACTCGCCCTTTCACCGCTGCTCTTCCGCCACAGCAGGCACAACCCCGCTTCTCGCAGGCCCCGCCCTCGCTCACTCGAATGTTGTCCACGGGCTCTCCAGCCTCGCCCGCTGGTTCCATGCTTTTCGCTTTTTTTTTCTTTTTATCCGTGTTTTGCTTTCATTTTATTGTTATCATAGGCCTTCTTATCATTATCATGATGGTTATGATGATGATGATGATTATCATATGTAGTAGTAGCAGTAATAGCGCGACTACTACTGCTGCTACTACTATTACTATTACTACTACTACTACTGCTACTGCTACTGCTACTGCTACTACTACTACTACTACTACTACTACTACTACTACTACTACTACTACTACCATTACTGCAAGCGGTTGTAGAAGAAGTATCATTACTACTACTACTACTACTACTTCTACTATTACTACTACTACTGTTATCATCATCATCATTATCATCATTATCATTATCATCATTATCATTATCATTATCATTATTATTGTTACTATTATTATCATTAATATTATTATCATCATCCTCACCCTCAGCATTGCTGTTGCTGTTATCATTGTTGTTGTTGTTATTTTTGTTATTTTCTAAATTGGTGGGATACTACTAGTCTTCCCTGATTCCTCATTAGCTACCCTTTTTAGAAAGGACTACAAATAAATAGTTTTATTTTAATTCCTTCCTTCATTTCTCTATTTTTAAGAAATCAGAATGATCCTACATATGGTCTTCTCGCGGCTTAATGATGACTGTTATTATAATATCCGGGAATACATTATCTATTTTTCTCTTTCTTCTTCTCACGTTTCCCTAATCTCTCCCTCTTTCTCTCTCTCTCTCTCTCTCTCCCTGTCTCCCTCCCTTTCTCCCCCATCCCTGTCACTTTCCTTCTCTCCCCCTTCCCTGTCTCTCTCGCTCTCTCTCTCCCTCTCTCCCCCTCCCTGTCTCTCTCCCTCTCTCTCCCTTCCTTGTCTGTCTCCCTCTCTCCCCTTCCCTGTCACTCTCCCTCTCCCTCTCCCCCTCCCTCTCTCGCTCTCTCCCTTTCTTTTTCAGGCTTGCAATTATTCCCTCTTGCTTGATGTATGCAGATTCCCCTCCTCTTTAATTTTCACCGACGCTGTGCAACATTAACTGCCTTTGCTTAAGCTTGCCTGAACACCCTTCCACTACCTGTTGACTTCCACTTAAAATCATTAACACGTTAATAAGGTTCATGATAATAACAACAAACACAACAATAACAAAAGCAATAACATCAACGGTATTAGTAATGATGATAATAACATCTACTACAACAACTATTAAAATATTATATCATAATAGTAATAGAAATAACAATAATGATAAGGATAATGATGATAATAATAATTTCACTATTATCATTATCACCAGCATTATTATTATTATTATTGCTATTATTGATATCATCGTTATTATTATTTCTATTATTATTATTATTATTATTACTATTATCATCATTATTATTATCAATATTATTATTATTATTATTATCAATATTACTATAATTATAATAATAATAATAATAATAATAATAATAATAATAATAATAATAATAATAATAATAATAATAATAATAATAATAATAATAATAATAATAACAATAATAACAATGATAATTATTATTATCAGTATCATTATTATTATTATTACTATTATTATTATTACCTATTATATGTTATTATTACTATTATTGGTATCAACAAAACAACAAAAAACAGACCAACAACAACCAAAGATACTACTAATACTAATGCTACTAAAACTACTACTACTACTACTACTACTACTACTACTACTACTACTACTAATAATAATAATAATAATAATAATAATAACAATTATGATGATGATGATGATGATGATGATGATGATGATGATGATGATGATGATGATGATGATGATGATGATAAGAGTATTGATAATAATAATAAACAATAACGAAAACAAAAACAATAATAAGAGTGATAATGATATTGATAATAACAATAATCATAAAAAAATAATAACAATACTACTCCTAATAATAATTGTAATGATATTGATACCACTACAATTACTAACAACAGAAACCATAATAGAATAATAAAATGTAAATGATAGTAATAATAATAATAATAATAATAATAATAATAATAATGATAATGATAATAATAATAATAATAATAATAATAATAATAAATAACAACAAAAACAAAAACAACAATAATAATAATAACAATGATAACAACAAAAACAACAATAACAATAACAAAAAAAAATTATAGCATCAACATCAATAACGGTAATGTTAATAAATATAACAGGTAATGATGGGTAAAAATAAAATCATCATTAATATATGATGCTCATTATCATTATCATATCGCTGTCATTAATTACTCTAGCTGTATAATTATCACCGTCATTAGCTTTACTCTTCGCAGTTTCATTACCAATGTCGTCGTCACCATCAACAGGAACATAACCAGGACAAAACCAATCATTACATATATCAACAAACAATAACAAGCCTCGCAATAATCAATGCCAACAACAAGCTTTGCAACAATCAATGCCAAACAACAAAAGTAATAACAAACAAACCCCATAATTACAACCCTGAAGAAGTGAAGCCATTACACATGCTCACCCCCGACAACACCCGAAGAAAGGGACCTATATCTTTTCACACGGTATCGACCTCCTTCGCCGGTGCCGCCGCTCCTCCCGCCCTTCGAGGATCGACCTCACGCCCTCTCTACGCCCATGTTATCCCTTCATCTTTACTGTAGATTTTTTATTCTATTTTGTTTTTTCCTCTTTTTATGTTAGGAGGGCGATAGGTAGGGTTTTGTTCTTGCTGTTCTTGTTCTTGTGTTTCTCTCGTTCTCCTTCTTGTCCATCTTCCTTTTTTCCTTTATTTACATAATTATTATCGAAACAACAATTGTCACATTCAGAGGAAGAATGAATCCATAGAATCATATTTTTATCTTCAACGTACCTATATATTAATAACGTCAAAAAAACGCTTCAGTCTAATATTTGCATTCGTATTTACACAACCCCGGAATAAATCCACACCGTGAAACAACACGAAAATAAATCCCCCCTTTACCACCCCTATTCCGCCCCCTAACCCCCTAACACACCGCCGCATGTTTGCTCAAAAGCGCCCGTCCCCTCGACCGCGGGCGTGGGCGTGACCATCAGTTTTGGGTTCAAAAAGCCACCCGGGGTGTTTTTCCTCCCCGAGAAGGCATTTTTGCCTTTTCGGGGACATAAACAAGGAATTTATGATGGGCCTGAGGAATACATAAGAACATAAGTGGATGTGACCTGCGATATATTGGGGCCATTTGGATCAGTTGGTGGCAAGGGTTGGTAACGACGACAGGCCTGACATGTGGCTTCTGGGTGCGCGTGGGGAGAAGGAGGGGGGAGAAAAGGAGGTGGGAAGGGGGTAAAAGGGGAGGTGGGAGGGGCGGGGAGGGGAGAAAAGGAGGCGGGAGGGAGGAGGAAATGAGCGAAGGAGGTGAAAGAAGGTATGGAAATAGGTGGGGTGGAAGCGAGAAAAAAGGGTAAAGAGGAGGGGAGAATAGGAAGTAAGGAGGAGGAGAGAAAAGGAGATGGGGAGGGAAGAATAGGTGGGGAGTTTGAAAAAAGTGGGGAGGAGGGGAGGAAGGGAGAAAGGTATGGAAATAGTAGGGGAGAAAAGTGAGTTGGGAATAGGGGAGGAAAAGAGGGGAGAAGGAGGGGAGAAAAGGTGGGAACAAAATGAGGCGAGGAGGTAGGGGGAGAGGAGAAAAGGAAGAGGGGGAAGATGAGGAGCTTGAGAAGAGGGGGAGAAAAGGAGAAGGGGTAGGTCGGAGGGAAAGGAAGGGGGGAGTTTGGGAGAAAAGGAAATGGGGAAGCAAGGACAAAAGGAGGTGGAGAGGCGGGAAAAAAGAAGAAAAGTAGAAGGGAAGAAAAGGGGGAGTGAAAAATAGAAGAAGAGAAGTAAGGAAGGATGTTGGAAGATGAGTAGGGAAGGAGAAGAAAGATGAAGACAGAGAAAAGGGGGAGGGCAAGGGAAAGACGAAAAGAGGAAAAGAGGAGGACGATGGCTAGGAAACGAGGGGGAGAGGAAGAGGGTGAACGAACTAGGGTAGAAAAGAGCGAGGAAGGGAGTGAGGGAGGGAAGGGAGAAAATGTCGTCGTCTCCCACATATACATATTCAAGTAGTGCGACGAATCTCTCATGGCGGAAGGTGTTAAAAGATGAATCACTAGAAATTCTCTTTTCAGATATAAACATTCTTTAAATAAAAGAATAATAATAAAAGCTAGAGTCTCCAGGGAAGAAAAAAATGAGGAAGAGGAAGGCGCGGAAAAAATACTGTTTCTGACAACCAGCATATTGTTTGTACGCTCGAGAAATTTTTGAAGTTGTGAAGAAATCTTTCAAATCATTCTTTTGGAGAGAAAGAATGTAGGCAAAATATATATATATATAAAACAAATATAAAAGAAATAATCACATTACATCCAGGAACCTGAATTGGTAAGGAAAATATTCTACAAAATATTAGAAAAAACCGTTTGCAAGGTTTTATTCCCCATTCATCAAAAAGAGGTAAAAAGGAAGTAGAAAAAACTGCATGTTCAAGACCTTTTATCCTACTACTCCAACCATCCAACCAAGGCAACATTTTAGACTAACTGTCAGAAACAATTGAAGACCACAATCTGTTTCCCAAGCGAGATATCAATAACCCAAGTTTTATAACGCAGAGGGTGAGAGCGACAGGCTCTTCGCCCGAGTCTCGCACATCTGCTACCCACAAAGTGCTTTCCAATTATGAATTGTGAGATGAAACGCCCGCCATAAAACTTGCATCACGTACCTATTGTCTCTGAAGATCTCGCTTCTCCTCCGGTGAAAAAGGCGGCATTATCTTTC
>NC_051396.1:16635059-16637559 GCF_015228065.2 Penaeus monodon | reverse complement strand
GGCCAAACTTTGGAGGAAAAATCGAAGGAGAGGGGAAAGAGAAATTAAAACAGGGATATAGCTGGATGAACGCAGAGGGAGAGAGGAAGAGGAAGTGACTTTGAGAAAGAAAGAGGGAAAGGCATGGACGACAAAGTGCAAATACAGGAAATAAAAGAAAGTGGAAAAGAAACGTATGAAGAATTAGAAAAAAATGTTAACAGGAAAGGAATAACAGGCAAACTAACACAAGGGTACGAATATTAAAACCATTATATGAAGTAAAGAAGACACATTTAAATGAGAATGAATAATATAAGAGAAAAGAGAGAGATAAAAAAAAAAACTTCTGCAAGATTCACTAATTCCCTCTTCGCACTCAGAGCGAAAAAGAAATAAAAATGCCAAAGATGAGGCAGGAAACAGAGCGGAAACGGAAAAGGTACAGAGAAAGGGGAGAATAAACTAAGAAGGGTGGAAAGAAGACAGGAAACGAGGAATGCAGAGGGGAAAAGACGTAGAGAAAGGAAAGGTATATTCAGGAATGAAAATATAAGGATGAGAAAAAAATTTAAACACAGTCGATAACAGCAAAGTCAATGGTCACATTGCACGCGCACATAGACAGACAGACAGAAAAACAAATAGACAAACACACACACACACACAGACACACACACACAAAATAAACAGACAGCCATAATATGACTGAAGTCACAAGAACCTGTCACACAAAACCCTAAATATATATCTCTAGCTTGACACTTTAACTGAGAGATTCTAATTGTGTTCAAAGTAAATGCAAAATATATTTTTTTCCGCCTCAAGTTTCTATCCTTATGATTATTCATAACTCCCCTCTCTCTGCTGGAATCCTTTTAATGTTAAAGGATCATGTACATTTCCTGGCATTTAAGCCTTCTTCGAAAAAAAAAATTGTTTGCTTCCATTACAGGTAAGGATTGCATGTGCTATAACGACAATGTAGGAACAGTGACAATGGCTGGGGAAGAGCGGGGAGAAGAGGAGAGAGTGGAGAGAAAGAGAAGAGAGAGAGAGAGAGAGAGAGAGAGAGAGAGAGAGAGAGAGAGAGAGAGAGAGAGAGAGAGAGAGAGAGAGAGAGAGGAGAGAGAGGGGAGAGAGAGGGGAGAGAGAGAAAGGGTGGAGAGAGAGAGTGCGGATATATATATATATATATATATATATATATATATATATATATATATATATATAATATTATAATATATATATATATAGTTGTGTGTGTGGTGTGTGTGTGTGTGTGTGTGTGTGTGTGTGTGTGTGTGTGTGTGTGTGTTGTGTGTGTGGTGTGTGGTGTGTGTGTGTGTGTTGTGTATGTATATATATATATATATATATAATTATATATACATATATATATATATATATATATATATATATATATATATATATATATATATATATATATGTATGTTTATATACAGAGAGAGAGAGAGAGAGAGAGAGAGAGATGTAGCCAGATAGATAAAGATATCGAGAAGGAGAAACAGAAAGAGGAAGAAAGGCTAGGACCATCTATATACATACAGATACACCTCACAGGCAACCGAAATAGAAGTCAAATCGCCTCCCACCTTACCACAGCCCCGCGATTACTGTTCCGCCCGTGCACGCGCCGCGAGAATGGATCCCCGCCACAATAGCCCCACCGCCGGGCCGTAGTCCCGAGGGATGGCATTATTCATTGAGAAAGCTAATGGCAGCCGATACCGACCCGAAACCGACATTAAGGAAACACACATCTTGGAAAAAAACACACATCTCCCTGGCAATCCGCGATCATTAGTGAGCGACGCGCACTTCCCTTTGTGCGGGGAAAACATTCGCGCGATTTACAGTAAAAGGGGAGGGTGGGGTGGGGAAGGTGGCGATTTCTTTTTTTCTTTTTTATGTAAAAAATGGGGAGCAAATACATCGATCAATTAATCAAGCGTCGGTATCCGATTCCGTTCCTGAACCCCATATGATTTTGATTCCACTCCCCCTCCATCCCCCCCCCCAACCTTTAGCCCCCCACCCCTACCCACCCCCGAAGAATCGCCCGAACGACACGATGAACCGAATTAAACGATGCGTATTAATGAGGTTTTGTCTTAAAGCGATGTTTACGATCTTGGCTTCATACGAGATAATAGGACTCGGGGGAAATCTCGAGATATACGAAATCGTGAAGGCGAGGTATGGATTGATGCCGGGACACTGTTGCCAAAGGTAGGGGAGGGGAGGGAGGAGAGGAGGCGGGGGGTGTGAAGGGGGTTAGAGAGGAGGAAGAAGGCGAAGGAGGGGGGGGGGGGAGGAAGGAAAGGGGGAAGGAGGAAGGAGGAGAGGGAGGTAGGTGTGTCAGGAAGGAAGGGAGTAGGGGAAGTGGTGCGTGAGGGGGGAAGAGATGAGGATACCAGGAGAAATGTTTGAAAGGGAAAGGGGAAATGCGAAGTAGATGCATGTATGCGGAGAGGGGAAGGAAAAGGGCGAAGAGGAA
>NC_051396.1:16612559-16622559 GCF_015228065.2 Penaeus monodon | reverse complement strand
AGGGGCGCGTGTGCTGGAGATAGCGGACAGCCGACGAGGACGTGGTATGTGGCTACGGGACGGGGCTCGCAGAATGGGAATCCTGCGAATTTATATCGAATTCATCAGTTTTGAAGAGAGAAAAGGGATGTACCCTAGCGACTCTAGCTGAGGCGGGACTTAGAACCAACGGCATTACACATGTCTGGCAGATGCTGAGCTTGTCACTGGGCCAGATTACGAGCTGATCATGTCAACCCAGCGACTTGGCCCTGAGGCCAGGAATGGAGCAGATCCCGGGAGAGCCCAGAGTTGAGAGAAGTATGGGCCAAGTTCCGTCCAAGACTGTTAAACTGGCGAAAGACGAGATTGTTGTTGTCAGGGCGTGGGCGATGCTCCGGCTTGTCCACCAAAGGGACATAAAACAGACAAAGGACAGGGGCCATCGGCCAGCAGAAGGCCGGAGGCTGGGGGGCGACGGAGCCTCCCGTCCCGGAGCATCGTCCTCCGTCTCGCCCTCGCCATCAAAGAGCCGTTTTTCCATACTGAGAGGCGCTCTTTTCCTTTCAAGAGCCGCTCTCCTTGACAACAGTGTGTATACGTGAGAACTGTGTGAGCGTCTGTATATACATACGAACATAGAGCGTTTCGCTGAAGAGTAAAAAAAAAGAAAAAGAAAAGAAAAAAAATCAACGAACGATAAGGCAAGGGGGAAAAATCCCCCCAACGGACATAGAATCGAAGGAAATGAGCGACAAGAATTAGCGTCAAGAGCACACGTATCAATCACACGTTTCCCAAGGACATAAGGAAGGAATGGCTCCAACTAATCTGTAACTGGCCTGAAGTACATCCCCTCTCCATTATCGTGTTTAAGGCAGAAAGACAATGTTCCGCTCAACTAAACTAACAGTGACATGATGAAATTTGTTTCAATTAAATGGGTCTCCGCTAAACGGACTTCCTGGATCTGGCTTTTACATGTTCTTACGAAGTTATACAAAAATTTCCATTATCTTTTTTTTTCTCTTTCTTTCTACACCGAGATAAATATCATGGAAAGGACTCCCACTAACAAAGTGAACTGTATAAACTTCTCCTTGGCCACGGGGAGGGGGAACCAGATGAAGTTCTTTAGGGATAACTTGCTTCCGACGGTAAAATGAAGTTGTGGGTTTCCCCGGCTCGAAGTGAGATAAATTCCCCCTATCCTCTCCCTCTCCTCCAGAAATCGATCTACAGCTTGATTAATTGTATCAATTTTATAACACTGCATATCGAAGGTGAGCCACATCACACGCTTTTACCTAAATTACCTGGCCGGGAAGAAAAATGTGCAGGGAAATGGCGGGAGAATGTGAAGGCTGACGCAAGACCGATGTGTAGCTTGGGTGTCGGCGGAGGCGCTGTAGGCTCGGGCGACCGCGCGAGCTCCCGTCTCAGCCTTCGGCGACTGACCTGGATATGCTACTTTTTCTTTCTCTGGGTGTAACAATTTTGTATTGTTCTTTGTATACCACTTTTTCTTGCTTTGGGATATATTAGTTTTTTTTTGTTTTTTTTTTGCTCTGAATATAACTCTTTTTACTGGCTTTGCATATACCTCTTTTTTCTTTCTTTGGATATATCTCTTTTTTTTTTTTGCTTTAGACATACCACTTTTTCTTCATTTGGATATACCCATTTTCTTTCTTTGGATATAACACTTTTTTGCTTTGGATATAACACTGTTTTGCTTAGGATATAACACTTTTTTCTTGCCTTATATATACGACTTTTCTTTCACTAGATATACCACTTTTTCTCTCTTATTTTACGGTTAGTTTATTTAAATGCATATTGTTCTGATAATTAATTCATCTGAACGCATTTTGTTCTGATGAATCATTTTATTTGAATACATATTGTTCAAATAAGTTACATACTTAATTTGAAAGTTTATTGTTCTGATGGGTTACTTTATTTGAACGCATATCATTTTAATATGTTTGATACACTGTGTCTATCAATGGGATGTTGAATCCATTTTTATAGTTAGTATTTGTGATGGTTGTCAAGAACAATTCAACGTTGCAACATTTCCAATATCAAGAACAAAGGAAGAATTTAGGGTAAGCAAGACAATAACTTTTCTTAAGCAAACTGTTGAAAGCAAATAAATATATATTCATAGTTAAAATAAAATGTTAATAGTCATTTTATCAAATCATCGAAAACATATTCCCTGAATTCAAAATGATTTCGAATAAATCTGCATTTATTTAGCTTTTTTTTATCTGTGTCTTTAGGTTAGAAATTATCGTTTCGCAGAATTAACTGAAAAATTATTGGAAAAGATTATTAGATATTAAAATGCTTTGAAGTAAATTAGTCAAGCCTTCAGGATATTTTCTAGTACGGACTTTTGTTTCAAATGAACAAATATGTACACGGTATGTGTATTTACCAATCCTAACCAAGCATGCATATGTGCTGTTTGTTTCGACATAAACATAAATATATAATGTATGTGTGTGTGTGTGCGCGCACACACACACACACACACACACATCAGTCTACGTTTGTGGCCATGTATATTTGTAGCATTTTTAATGTATGTGTTAGCTATGAAAATATACAAAATTACACTGGACACGTAACAGTACGAACAAAAAAATATACATCAAATAAAACCATGCAAAATTTCTTCAAAATGAAAAACACTAACTGCTGCATCTTCTTTATTCTCCAAGAAATATATCTAGTACAATTTCATCTGAAATGGTGTGGACTTAAGCGTTAAATCTGGTCATTTGTATGTTTGAAATTTAAAAGTAAAAGCAAAACAAAAATGTTGTGTGTGTATATCTGTTTACCCAAACATTAAAAACACAATATTCTTAGGCTGTTTCCTGTTTACCAAACTATCTATAATATATATATATATATATATATATATATATATATATATATATATATATATATATATATATATATATATATATGAATTCCATAAAACATATACCAGGACATCTCGAGATCATACTCAAATCAAGGCACATAATACCACAGTCAAATCAAGACATTTAACATCACACTCAGATCAAGGAATTTAACACCATACTCAGATCAAGACCTTTAACACCATACTCAAATCAAGATATTTAACACCATACTCAGATTAAGATAGTTAACACCAGACTCCAATCAAGACATTTAACACCAGACTCAGCTCAAGATTTAACACCATGCCGAAATCTCAACAGCAAACTATGGCAACTGTCCTCGTTGGAAGCGAAAGCGAACAGAGTATTACTACTGTGTAAACAAAAGTACATACTGGAGTCACAATATACAAACAGTGACTTCCATAAACTAAATTCTAAAGCCGTCAACATATGCTAGAACTACGGCAAACGGACATTGCAAATTTGTCAAGAAAACATTAGGGTTATGCTGAATGCAATATAACTTTGATGGAAACACAATAATATTATTTTGATTATAACGCAGTATGAAGTTCGAGAAAGCATAATTCCAGCCTACCATTAAATATAATGTAAACAAGGCCTTTAAATGTAATCTCAAATAACATTTCTGCTAAATAAATATACATTCATATACGTGCCAGACACATTATATCACAGATTACCTCAAAACATCACAGATTAGTATTGTAAATATTCCTACTGGGTAAATTCTAATTACATCTACGTATTATTATGAAAACGGCACGTACTCTACAGGTTTTCCGTGTTGCTACTCTCGTCTCTTGTAAAGTAAACATCAAATCTGCAAATACTGAATACAATAGGCCTACATATGAACCCGTAAAAGATGGAAATACTGCACAAACATAGGGGCGATCCGGTATTAATATCTGTGCGTATGCGAGTTTAACAGCACATCACACAAACGCAGACGAACGCTGAATCTTTTTACATCAACAGTGTTCCGCCTAATCTCCTTACCCTCACAGATACCTTACATCCGTCTTGCCTTTCCCTGACCTCTTACACAGCTTGATATCCTGCCTGGCAAACTTTACACCTGTCGTTTCCTTCTTAACGTGCTTAAATCTGTGTGGGTTCCTTCTTATGCCGACGGTTCTATCTCCTTGATGCTTTCGCGCGGTCGGGGCTTCTTCTTTGAGGTCTCTAGGTACTTGCAGCTTCTCCTCTCCTCTCAGCTATACTTATAGTGCTTCAGGTAGTGAGCCTTTTTTCATATATTTTTTTTCGATAATCAGCCAATCTGTAATTTATGCTAGCTACTATGCATTTTTTATTTTGTTTCTTTTAAAATGCATTATCTAACATTTATTTATTTAGTTTCGTCCCCTTCAACGATTCCCTTTTCACCCCCGCGAACCAGTGGCGTTCCTTTCCTACGTCCGCGCCGTCCCCTGCCTGTCGCTACCCAACCTTTGTTCACCTGGGCGATAACCATTCACCATTGCCACCTCCCCTACTGTTCGCTTGAAGTATAACCATTCCAAGTTGCCATTTCCCCTAACTTTATCCACTCGAAATTACTGGCGGTGCGGGGAGCTGCGCGCGTTCTTGTGCAAGCATTTTCGCTCTGGACCTTTGGGGTGTAGCGCTATCTGCCACGCGCCGCAGCACATCGGGGACGTGCAGCCATGTGAAAACACGGAAATGGTGATAAGTGTGATCTGTCTTTGTGTCTGTCCATCTGTCTGTCTGTCTCTCTACAGAACGCGCTCTTCAGTGCAGAGCGACACTAAACATTCACAAATTTGGAGCATCATATCGTGGATGCAACATGAGACTTGCGTAAACCCGTCATTTTTCAAGCCGTAAAGGCCATGAAAAATGTGCAAACTTGTCGAAATTGAATGCAAACCGTACATGACATAAACTGAAGGCAAGAGGAGACGCTAGTAATAGGAACAGGCGGGGCTAACCAGCTCTCATAATCATTCAAATAGGAGAATAAACGTTAAGCTTACTTAATGCTGCACTCGCATAATGAGCTTCTGTATGGCCGTAACATTCTAGAAAGTCCAATGTAGGCTTGATGGTCGAACTTCATAATACAATGAGGGAAAGTTCGAGCATGTAGCGAGGCGAGGATTGGCGGTGGAGGCACAGCAAGATACCACACTGCTGTGACCATGATACGCAACATGCGCTGACCCAAGTTCCGTCAAACATACCTGCTGACTCCAGCCAATTATGAGGCTCGCGACACGAGCAACGGAGAGAGAGATTTAGAGCAAATAGCACAGGGCAACAGGAGAGATTGAGAAACTTCTTAATAACCTCATTTTCTTGCAAACGACATCTTGAATTATTATAATCAATTCTAATATCTTCCTGTTATTTCACTGTTATTTAAGATGACTTTGAAATTTACCCTATACAAAGGCTGCCACTCCTTCCACAGCATAAAAAAGTCCAAAGCCATTGTGTACACCATAAAGCCTCTAAATTGTCTTCAAAAGAGATCTGATGCCACCTATATATATGATGATGAAAGTTCTTTTCATGTATTGTTTCGAGAAACAAGCTACAAAAAGCTGAGGAATTAATCAGCGAAATGCAATTCTAATTATAAAGAAACACACACACACACACAAACACACACACACACACACACACACACATCTTTTATATATACATACGGTGATCGAACAGATGAAAAGTCTTTCTGTCTATGTATATATATATATATATATATATATATATATATATATATATATATATATATATATATATATATATATATATATATATATATATATATATATATATATATATATATATATTAAATGCAATGTCATTTATACACACAAGCTGGTCGAACATATAAATATGACGCGTCCTTAAATTATAACCTTGTCATTCCGAGTTTGCAGTGGATAATGCCAACAGCTGCGCCAGTAAACAAGAAGGAATAATACGGTCGCTAGCATTGGCCCGTGGTTGAAAATGAGCGAAGTTTGAAAGAGAGGTTTCGGCCGGTAATTATAACGCTCAGCGAAAGGGAAACTGGCTGATTCCGTGGTCGGCCAGAGAGGCAGCGACCCCTTGATGGCTGGCACTTATTTCTGACCCTGGCTTCCTGGTCGCTGCATTTCGCATCTGAGTTCGCATTCTCCCCTTGGTTTGCGTACGAGTGCGTATGGTGAAAACCCTCTCCAATGCTTTATCCCCCCCCCACCTATCTCTGTCCCAGCCACATATCCAAAAAGGTGGCCAAAACGTGTCATATTTATGGCCCGCCGTTGGATCACGTCCCCGGGCCCCGCTAAACACCGCAACTTTCCACATCCAAGATCATTTGCCTCCAAGTCGATGCCTTTGGTCACGGTGCAGAGCATAGTTTGTCGCCTGATGGACGAGTCTGCCCTGTAGTCATATCCTTGGCTTGGTCGTACGCTCGGTAAAGTTAAAGGCAACTGCCCAACAAAGAACTTACAGTATATTCTGGCCCCTATCGTTATCCGTGCTACACGCAACACCGCGAGTAATATTAAAGGTTGTGTCACACATAAAGTTATGCCAAAAGTCCTGCCCCCGCAATGTTGTCATAATCTAGGTCGTGGATATAACATTGCACTATTACCAACAACAAAGTTTTTGCTATATTTCCTGATGCTTTTTTCTTCTCAAAATCCTGTTTCGTGTAAAGGCTTGCTCACACTACTCTTTCATAATTGTACTGAATAATTATATAAAAACTATATTTACGTTATTAACACTATATATTGATAATAAAATGCTGATTATACCTACGGTGATTGTAATTACCTTGAGCATTATGTTCTTTACAACTGCTATCATTATCATTAATCAATATCACTGATATATTAATGCCAGGATAACTACAACGAACATCGTTATAATATGGTTTACCATATTATAACGGCCACTACCGATGTCAAGTTTATTATTAAAGTAATTTTTGTAAGGATTGATCTGGAAGAAACGACAAGACATCAACATGAACGAAAAAAAGTAAATAAAACTTTCCGAATAACTGATTGAAAGATGATTGGACGGATTAGATATGTTGACATATAAATGTAATACGCCAAGTTCAATGCATAACCCGAGAGAGAGGGAGAGGGAGAGAAAGAAACAGAGCGATAGGGAGAGGGAAAGAAAGAAAGAGAGAGGGAGAGAGATGACAGAAAGCCCCCACCCCCACCACTCTCTGTATCCGTCTTGCACCTACACTTCACATAGGGCTCCTCGCCTATCATATAACTTCTTATAACGATAAAACCTCCGGCACATAAAACCCTAAACAGTAACATATGCATAACCCTGCACCCCAAAAAAGGGAAAGAATCATAGAATAACTCAGGACGACGCGCCTGGAAATAGCATTAGACTCCCGGATAAATCCTTATAAATCCCATAAGGAAGTTTTACCCAGACAGCTCCATAATACTGGAATCCTCGTAAATAAAGAGAAGTTGACAGCCCGACCGAGAGTCCCAAAAGTGAGTGACTAATCGGCGAGCGGTGAAGCTAAGTGCAAGCTTTCGCCGATGGGGGTGTAGGTTTTTTTCTTTTTCTTTTTTTCATTTTAGCTGGGGATATGTGGGGGAGGAAGCTGGGGGGCGTTATGGTTAAAGGGGTTGAGGAAAACGATGGAGAGGGCTTTTTTTTGGTGGAGCGAATGGGGAAGAGAGGGGGTGAAAGCTAAAGAGTGGAAAAGAGTTAAAGGATTCGATCTGCGATGTCGATGGGGGGGGGGGAGGCTGTGGGAGAAAGGGGGGAAATAATGGGTCGGATGCATAAACCTTGTGGGGTTCTAAATGGATTCGATTTGTAGTGAGGGAAAGACAGAATTGGAGTGGGCGTAAATGGAGTGAGTAGAGAAAGTAAGTGGAGAGCAGAGGGATAAAGATAGGAAGAAAGAAGAGAGAGAGAAAAAAAGTTCAATCAATAGTGGTCGAATAAGGGGAGGGGAAGAGGGAAATTACCGAGGAAGTGAAGAAATAGAGGATATGGTGAATGAGTCTGGTGGATGAAGGGGGTGGGGGGCGAGTGGGGGGATAAATGGTCACAACGGCCTTTGAAGAGGAAGTTGAAGTAGACCTGTGAAGGGCTTTGAAGAAAAATGCGGAAAAAGCCAGAAGATGGAGAGGGAAAAACGGAGAAAAAATAGAAAAGAGACGAAACAAGCGGCATAGAAACTGGACAGAAAGGCTCGGGGTCTAGGGAATGAGGATGGAAAAGCAACTCAAATAAGGATGGCAACTGAGGGAGGAATGAGCAAAAGGAACAAAAGGAAAGGATTCCATGACAAAGTCTGATATCATGAAATATATTCATCTCTTTGATATCCTTACAATATATACACTAAGTATGGATACGCTTATAGGTAAATATGTACAGAAACAGGGCAGATGAAAATAGATCACCCACCCACCCACACACACACACACACACACACACACACACACACACACACACACACACACACACACACACACACATATATATATATATATATATATATATATATATATATATATATATATATATATATAGAGAGAGAGAGAGAGAGAGAGAGAGAGAGAGAGAGAGAGTGAGAGAGAGAGACAGAGACAGACAGAGAAAGAGAGAGAGGGGCAGAGCGAAACAAAGAGGCAGAGGGCAGCAGGGGCGGCCGGATTTTCGTAACCGAGAGGGGAGGGACGAGGGCGCGAGGGATGGAGGGACGAGGGGGTAGGTAAGGGTGGGAGGTTGGGGGGTGAGGGGGCCATTCCGTGGATGCTGCACGCGACATGGGACGTCCATTTGGGCCAATTTAGGTTTGGTCCCAGTCACAGGTGTGCCGAATTGTGCCACGACCCTAATTATGCTACGGGAACTGTCGGAATGGCGACATCAAAATCAAGTTGGGTAGCTTTGTCTGTTTGTTCGGGAGCAAGGCAGACCGCAGAGACGAAGTGAAAAGGCAGATCAGCAAAGGGAAAAGGGCAAGCAGTAGTGTGAAGAAATGAAGCAGGTGCTTTTTCCTGAAAATATCATTAATAAAGCACGACATTATTTTTATGAGCAGCTCAACTTTTCTTGAGATATCATTAATACAACGCTAGGAATATTATGGATATTAAAAGTGGCTACACTCTCGAGAAAGCATTAATAAAATGTAAAGATTATGAACAACTGAAGTGGGTGTACGTTTCTGACATATGAGTAATGTAATTAATTAAGAAAATCATCCGTATCGCCACGAGTAACCATAACTTTAACTCCACATCACCGAATTCAACCCGTCAGCTTTGTTTCGACCGAAAGGCCACCGGTTTTCACCACAGTCGCATTCCTCCTTTGCCTTCCACACACACTATCCTCGCGCTCATCACATTCACCATCGGCACCACAGATCACCGTAACTTCCGGCGAGTCTCCCGCATGCCCGCCATCACTGTCTCAACCGGTTGACGTTCGGGCGCGATTATCGCCGGCGCCGAGAAGACAAATGGGGGCTTCTTCATTAACACCTACGGCGGCCGTTCCGTGCGCCTGTATCCATTCATAGTTCTATTGTAAGTGCAAAAGTCCGACGCCATGGTGAAGACGGCGCTGACTAAATCGCCACTTCCAATTGTTTTTCTTTTTTTCCTTTCTATCTGTCTATCTTTCTTCTTCTCCCTTCTCAATTTTAATATCTGTCTATCTTTCTTCCTCCCCTCTCTCTCTCTCTCTCTCTCTCTCTCTCTCTCTCTCTCTCTCTCTCTCTCTCTCTCTCTCTCTCTCTCTCTCTCTCTCTTTTAAATCTCCCGCCGTATCATCAGCGCTTATCCACATCACCACTAACGGGAAATTCCCCATAATCATTTTTATCAGAGGAACATCATTTCCAGCGTGATCATGTCGATAATCGCCGTCGTTACACCATTTTTAACAATCAACAACAGAAGCCGTTCACCTTCATGACCACACCGCACGTTCATCACTCACCATCACCCGCAGCCGTCAGTCGCACAGCCCCCCCCTCTCCCCTCTCCCCTCCCCCCACTCACTTTAGCCGAGCTACCATCACCATAAACCAT
>NC_051396.1:16593745-16608745 GCF_015228065.2 Penaeus monodon | reverse complement strand
CCTGCGGTTCAGGGGAAACCATAATAAATAACACTTTTTCTCGAATGCACTACCAACCCCGGAGAACAATTCATCCGTCATTTGTCACTCACCTGGGGGGAAAAGAAAAAAAACGTGAGTAACGATTTTTTAAAATGGACACCCAATGATATGTTTCAAATGTAAAGAATAAAATAGTGTTTTCAATATCATATGATAATATGATGATGGTAATGATAATAATGGTGATAAAAAAAATGATAATGATAACAATATTGTTTAAAGATGATTACGAAGATAATGATGAAAAGAAGATAAAAGATGAAGATTTATAAAAAAATTTTAATACAATGGAGATGATACGAAAAATGATGATACTGATAATGGCTATAATGAAGACACAAAATGATAACACATACAACAACAAACTTCACATTTAATCAACCAAATACTAAAGCACTGGAACGCGAAGGGAAGCTGCAATACGTAATGCCGTCTTCGACAATATCATTTGAACAATTAGACCGAGAGACAATCCATTCACCCTCTTGCATGGCAACGGCCGCCCGGATAATGGCTTTTCCTGAAAGACACGATAAGCATTTTGCCTGCTGCTCCCCAGGCTGTTTCTCTGTCATTTACGGTTCGATGCGATGCGCTTGGATGAATGGAAAGATCATAATACATATGCATATACCTACCTATCCATTTATTTGTCTATATGTATGTATATGCGTGTGTGTGTGTGTGCGTGTGTGTGTGTGTGTGTCTGTGTGTGTGTGTGTGTGTGTATGTGTGTGGTGTGTGTGTGTGTGTGTGTGTGTGTGTGTGTGTGTGTGTGTGTGTGTCTGTGTGTGTGTGTGTGTAGGCGCGCGTGCGTGTGTGTATGTGTATGACATCTATATCTATCTGCCTGTATCAATATCTATATATATCTATATCTACCTAGCTATACATATATATATATATATATATATATATATATATATATATATATATATAATATACATATATATAATATATATTTTATATATATATATATATATATATATAATATTTATATATATATACACACCCCACACATGTATATACACACAAAAAACGCAAACATAAAATACATAACTTACAAATGCACGTATAAAAGTTTATATTATGTATGTAGGCTTATGCATGTATGCATATGATAGTATGCTTATGTAAATGTATATGCTTTTGTTTATCTTTATATACAATAGGTACACACACACACACACACACACACACACACACACACACACACACACACACACACACACACCCCACACACACAAACACAACACACACCATATATATATATATATATAAAATATATATATATATATATATATATATACTATAATATATATATAATATATATATGATATCATGCATTTTTCGAGTCCTGAAGTGTTTAATATCATAAACATTAATCAACCACTAAAGAATCAACCGCTAAACTGATTACTAGTATTCAAATGAGAACGATCGCTATGATAATGCGGATGAAGATGATGACGATCATGATGGTGACTATGATGATCATCATCTTACTATAAACGGCAGTTACAATGACAAAAAAAACGGTAACAACAATAACAGCGGTTATCAAAAGAAACACACAATAATAATAATAATAATAATACATATAATCATAGAAGTAGGGGAAAGAGTAGCAGTAGAAATAAAAATAAAAACAAGAATCATGACAACAGCTCTGCCGATAACAACGATAATAAAGAAAAGACTAAAGTTTCCAGAAAACCTTTGCGCCGTGATTTAAGGATATTTCTCCTGGTGGAAATATCGTTAAATTGCTCAAACAAATCACCCAGGGAACGGCCCCCTTTAAGGAAGGAAATTAATAGGGTCGTTCGTTTATTCAAAGCGTCAGACAAATGTGACGTCAAAAAATGTAAACACGGCGTGCGTTCGCATAGTGCCTGTCTCCTCCCCAAAAACCACGTGTCATTTTTTACAAGCGTGTATTATTCGAGATATCAAGCACAGGCTTTTAACCGCTATTAAACACGACCGTTTCTCACAAGTCGGAGGAAAAGGGAGTCTACTCGTTGAGAACAGTTAGAGAATCACCCTAGGTATTTGTCGGCGCTGAGAAAAGCACAAAGCAGTTACAATGCCTCAGGTACGGTAAAATGGTTGAATATAAGCAAATATACATAAAACAGATGTACATATAAAGCCGACGACGATGATAATGATGATGTGATGATGATGATGATGATGATGATGATAAAGATGGTGTGAAGATGTCGATGGCGATGACTATGACTATGGTAATTATAGTGATGGTGAAAATAAAGATGATCATATTATCTACAGTCGAATTTAATCCCAGGTACAGATGCCTATATACCTTGCCTGATTCATTGGTGCATAGTGTCCACATATATTGTACAACTATGATACGAAATGTGTAGACGCTTAGGCCTATGCGCAAGCCCGAATTGTATGACCATCTTTTCACTGATGATGGCAATGATAATGATGTTTTAAAAATTGACGATGTTGGTGATAATACTAATATTACATAGTAAATATAATTATGATGATGATGATGATACTGATATTAACAGCAACAACAATAATAATAATGATAATAATAATAATAATAATAATAATAATAATAATAATGATAAATAATAAAATAAAATAATAATAATAATAATAATAATAATAATAATAATAATAATAATAAATAATAATGATAATAATAATAATAATTTTGATGATGATGATGATGATGATGATGATGATGATGATGATGATGATGATGATGATGATGATGTTTATGATTATGATTATGATTATGATTATGATTAGTTATGATTATGATTATGATGATGATGATGATGATGATGATGATGATGATGAGCATGATTTCAAAATAACAGAATAACTGAAAAAAGTGAAGGGAAAATGTGTTTTTCCGTACTTGTGTATTTTCGAAATTTTCCATATATCCAACCGAAACAGGCAGTTTGCTATTAAAATAATCGTAAGAAATGCTAATTGCTGTAAAGGATAGGCTAGTAACATTGGATTAAACCTTTAATATCACACATAACCTGGGGGTTTAATTGCATGAATAAAACATCCTTCAAATTTAACAACGCGGAATATAAAACCCCCCACAAAAAAACAAATACACAAAACCACACACACATACTCACACTCATACAAGCACGCACACACACGAGGAGAGAGAGAGAGAGGAGAGATTTTGAGAGAGAGGAGGAGAGAGAGAGGAGGAGAGAGAGAGAGAAGAGGAGGGGGAGAGAGAGAGGAGAGAGAGAGAGAGAGAGAGAGAAAACAGAAAATATTTATAGATCATCGATTTGCAATTTAGCCTTCATTTATCACACCCCTTTATCCACCCCTTGAGCCCTTGTAGCCGCGCCTGGCTCGATCCGTCAAACCTTTGCATTCGGGCATTCCGACCCTCTAAAAGAGGGCCCGCCGCTTGCAAATAAAATATAAAGAGGCTAAAGGCAAAAACAATATAAAAACACCGGAAATACACCTTCCATTTCGAAACAATGCTCGCAACATTGAAGAACAGGGGGTGTAAAAGCGGCAGCGCGATTTTACCAAAGAGCACAGAATATGGTGAGGCAGAGGGGGAAAAAATTTGCAGTTGCTGATGAGAAAAGGGGGAAGCAGGATAAGAAAAACGTCAAAAAGCCTGGAGCTAAGGCACAAGAGAGAGAGAGAGAAAAGAGGAGAGGAGAAAAGAGAGAGAGAGAGGAGAGAGAGAGAGAGAGAGGGGAGAAGAAGAGAGGAGAGGGGGGAGAGAGAGAGAGAGAGAGAGAGAGAGAGAGAGAGAGAGAGAGAGAGAGGGGGGGGGGTTAAGCAAGGAAGTATAGGAAAAGCATAATGATTGGTGTTGTAAATAAATTTATAAACATGAAAAAATTGAAAAGAGGGAAATACATAAAGAGAACATAAATATTCAAATTGTGCAGGCAAGAAATTATTGGAACAGCGGTGTCCTAATTAGGATGTAAATCTTTAAAAACTTAATTGAAGGTTGTTTAAAAAATTATCATCGACAAAAAAGGGAGTTTTATGAAAGACAATATAAATGGTGCAAAATAATAGTTTTAAAAGTCATACATTTGGCTACAAGAGAGAAGAGATAGATAAAAAAACGAGAGAGCCAGAAAGGGAGAAAGAGAAAAAGAGCAAGAGAAAAAAGAGAGGAGAGAGGGGGGGGGTAGAGAGAGAGATTAGCTTGAGATGGGACACATGGGAACATAAAGAACATCAATAAAGAGAAACATGAAGAAATAACGAGGGGTTTTATAGCGAACGAGGGGAAAAGATATAAAGCGAGAGTGGGAGAGAGAAAGAGAGAGAGAGAGAGAGAGAAGAGAGAGAGAGAGGAGAGAGAGAGAGTGAGGAGAGAGGAGAGAGGGAGAGGAGAGGGGAGAGAGAGAGGAGAGAGAAGAGAGAGAGAAAGAGAGAGAGAGAGAGAGACCGAGAGCGAAGCGGAGAGAGAGAACAGGGCCAAGAGACCGAGTGCGAAGCGGAGAGAGAGAACAGGCCCAAGAGACCGAGCGCGAGACCGGAGCGAGACCGAGCAGCGCCTAGCGGCCGCGCCGAGGTGTGGGGGAGGCGGAAGGAGCTATAAAATTTAAAGCGCCCGGCATTCGAGGGGAGGCCCGGGTGAAAAGACATGATTGATGATGACGTCGTAATTAGGGTAGAATTAGAAGTTGTGAGAATAATTAGCAACTCTTAAGCCGGGTAATGGCGGAGGCGTCGTCGTCATTGTCGTTGAAAAGGGCCCCGAAAAAAATGGCGGCCAATTACTCACACCTCCTGAGTCTTTCACGTCGCGCTAAATCTATTGGCGGATGTTTTTAGTCTCTTGAAATTTCGTCCTTCCTGTCCCCAACCCCAATCCCCCCTTAAAAAAAGACCTTTTTCTCGAATTATGATTGATAAAAGAAGAAGGGTTTAATCAAAATTTTTTAGGGGAAGAGAGAGAGAGAGAGAGAGAAGGATGGGCGGAGAAGAGGGGAGAGAGAGTGAGAGAGAGAGAGGAGGAGAGAGAGAGAGAGAGAGGGGAGAAAGAAAAAGAAGAAGAAGAAGAAAAGAAAAGATAGGTCATAAGGGAATGTTTAGCAACGAAGGGCCGGCCACATCTTAGCCGCGTGACAAGGGCGCCGACGGCCAGACGCCCACCGAATTGACTTTATCGAATTATGGCGGTGATTACAGCCTCCTTATTAAGCCACGTTAGAAGAATACCTCATTGTGATATTTTATGGTTACTTCGGACAGCAGAATAATGTTCCTTCAGGTACAAAGGTAGGTTAATCATGTATTTTTTCTTGCTATATGCGGCTTTGTTGTTGATGCTGTGTTTGTTTGTGGTGTGTGTGTGTGGTGTGTGTGTGTGTGTGTGTGTGTGTCTGTGTGTGTGTGTGTGTGTGTGTGTGTGTGTGTGTGTGTGTGTGTGTGTGTGTGTGTGTGTGTGTGTGTGTGTGTGTGTGTGTGTGTGTGTGTGTGTGTGTGTATGTGTGTGTGTAAGTGTAAGTGTGCGTGCGTGCGCGTGCTTGCGTATTCGTGCATGCGTGCATGTGTGTGCGCGCGCGCGTGTGCGTGTGTGTGTTTTGCTCGGGCCTTTGTATGTATTCGTGTGTACGTATTTGTATGCGTGTATATCTGTATGAATGAAGATATTCTTATACATTATTCAAGCCACATGTATAACAACAATAACCACACAAACATCTGCATGCGGTAGGTGTATATAATTATTGTAAACGCATTTGCATATGCATATACCCAAACATTCACATCAACACACTCATGTATGTATGTAAATGCAGCCACCGCGGCACCCAGAGAGATGACCCCCATCCACACAACCCTCTATCTAATTCCCTCGATTTCCAATACAACCGTGTAATTTATTTTTTCATCTAGAGAAACGGCTTCTATTTACTCGCTGCATCTGATGTATTTGTTTATACTGTGGGAAATGTTCATTTTATCATGTCAATTTTATTTAGAAATGTCTGTCTGACGTTTTTGAATTTATAATTCCTCGCCATTACTTCAAAAGCCATTTTTCATTAATTACTTTTCCTCTCTCTCTCTCTCAACAAAGTACGAGCGCACACACACACACACACACACAACACGGGCAATGTGTGTGTGTGGGTGGTGTATGCATGTGGTGTGTGTGTGTGTGTGTTGTGTGTGTGTGTGTGTGTGTGTGTGTGTGTGTGTGTGTGTGTGTGTGTGTGTGTGTGTGAGTGTGTGTGTGGAGAGAGAGAGAGAGAGAGGAGAGAGGGAGAGAGGAGAGACGAGAGAGAGGAGAGAGAGAGAGAGAGAGAGAGAGAGAGGGGGGGGAGAAAGGAGAGAGGAGGAGAGCAAATATAGAAGATACAAAATACATCTATTTATATCTGTATTTCACTCTCTCTACGAACGTGTGTGGGTATTGGCGTCAGCATCGATGTGTGGGTGTGCGTGTATTTAGGGTTTGATGTAAGCGTGTTTTTTGCAAGTGCGTATACTTTTCACAAATCTTTAGATCCCACAAAGCATGCCCACTCAGTAACGGCTTTCCTTTTCCACAAAGGATACCGCCACGGGTCAAAAATCCCCCACGCAATGGAGTAGCGGTACAGGAGTAACACACATTCGCCCCTTTTATATTCGCAGTAGCCTACGAAAAGACTACGATAATGGCTCTCGGAAATGAAGTACGGAGGGGCAAAAAAGAACCATCTAAAGGGGGAAAAATTTCTCTAAATGTTTATCACCGAAAAATATGGTACAGATTATGAGGCGAGGTGTTTGGATGTGATACGAGCTTCAAAAACTAATACTCATAAATTTGGCCGCAAAAACGGGTAAAGAACCCCACGTGGATTTGAAACTCATTTCCCAGGTGATATTTACTGCGTCATTATCATGTTCTCGTTTTCCCAAAAAGAAAGGAGTATATTGATATTGCTGGTAGAGTAATACGGAAAAAGTGCAAGGGAATATTAGTGCGAATAATTAAACGTTGTAAGATCAATGGGCGATTATGCATTGCATTCTTATATGCATATTTTTGAATATGAAAAAGGCATTTTGAATTTTTCCCCTAATAAAGCCGCGACATTAAAGGGACTGATATCATATTGCATCACTTGACTTCGTTTTGAAGCTATATTAATTTCATCAATTATGGGCATTTTTTTCTCTTTCAGTGGGATCTTAATGTTATTAAACGTATTTATGTACCTTGCGCTCGCTTATGAATGACCTGTATGCATGCATAAAATTTTTTAGCTATGCATATTCCATTAGCGCATGTTTGCCCAACAAAAACCTACGAAGCGAACTTCAAAGGAAGATCATGCATTGGAATGTTTACAAGGCTCTTTATTCTATGAAACGGGAAGAAAAATGGGGAAGATGGGATGGTACGTGCGAGCGGAAAACATAAATAACGGAGAGAGGGTTTAGCGAACAGATAGACGCCGTGATTGACGAGATTGGGAAGGAGGGAAAACCCACACATTTATATTATAGGCAAACGCTTTCGCACACATACACTCACTTTGGTAAAAACTTGCACGCGCTGTGGGAACGATTCCCTTTCCCGACAACCCACCTAGGCGAAAATGCGAACGTACGCTAAAACCCTTACGTTATATGTGTCTTATGCCCCCCTCAGTTCAGGACAGCCTAAAATTAGTGAGCGTTCGTCCTGATGACCCCCAACTCCTCCCCTTATCCCTGACACTCACCCTGCCACCACCTTTACCCCCACACCTACCTGACCCTCTCGTCTGTGCCCCACTCCCTTACCTCCATCACTCACTCTGACCCTCCCTCACCTACCGAACCCCTTTTATCCCCCACACCCGTCTGACCCTCCCGACCCTAAACCCACCCCTAATTTCCACATCCACGCTGCCCCTCCCTCCCCTACCCCGCCATCGCCCTCCTCCTTCCACATGAACCCAAACAAAACTCTGTATCATTTTGGGTCCGGACTGATAGCTAAAGGGAGGCCACGGCAATAACGCGATGAAATAATCAATGCCAAGGTTAGAGCATGCTGGAGGTTCCCGAAATAGAAAAATTATAGTCCAAATGTTTAAAAGTAAAAACGAGCAGTATGTGGTCTCGTTGGGAGGAGAGAGAGGAGGGGGAGGGGGACTAGACGAGAGGAAGGGGTGGGGGACGGGGAAGAGAGGGGGGAGAGAGCACTATTTAGCCGGTCATTAACCAGGGGGGGGAAAGGGTGCGCAGTGCTACCCTGTCTTTTTTTCCGTCATCCCACGCAAAACAGTTGTTGGAGACGGAGAGCGATTACAAAACATGCAATCTATCACAGATGATCTTAGAATAGGTTAAATAATAGCGCTCTGAATCATAAGCACGATCGTGTTAAGTAAGGGAACATGGTTTACTTTAGGCTATAAATACCCCTTGTATACAATTTTTGCATTCACTCTTCCAAAAGGATTTTGGGAGCAAATTAAAATTTAAGTGCCTTTGGGCTTCAGGGAACACACACTTTTACATACACCCATATCCTAACTTACCATAAACATGCAAAACTGCGGTTCATATACATAAAACAGAAAAACAGAAAAAGACGAAGAAAAACACAAATACACAAACATAAACACACACACAAACGATAAATATAATTTAAATATAATATATATAATAATTATATATATATAAAATATATATTTTATATGTGTGTGTTTTTGTGTGTGTGTGGTGGGGTTGGTGTGTGTGTGATTGTGGTGTGGGTGTGTGTGTGTGTGTGTGTGTGTGGTGTGTGTCTGTGTGTTGTGTGGCACGCGTGTTTGTTAAATACATACATTTAAAATACTATTATACATATAAAACATTAAAAAATACATATATACGTGTTTATATACACACGTGGGGTATGTATATGTATATGGGGGTTGTGTGTGTGTGTGCACACACACACACACACACACACACACACACACACACACACCCCACACACACACACACCCCACACACACACACACAAACATATATATAACATATATATTATATATATATATATATATATATATATATATATATATTAATATATTTTATATACAATACACGTATATATATACGTATATATATACATACACACACACACACATAAAATATGGTGTGAGAGGATAGATAGATTCATTTCTGTTACCATACTCGAACAATCTTTAATCATAAAGCCGGGAAAACCGAAAAATAAGCTCATTTTAAATCTTGACTTTAGTAAAACATTTTTTCTCAGAAACACTACTATATATATACCCATACACCAAGAAAACAAGAGAGAAAAAAAATCGGGTGATACCCGACGCAACAGTTGGGTTTAGTTCGTTAAAAGGGCCCATGTCCGGATCAAAGGGAATTGCACGGATAAAGAGACCCCAGGGACGCCAAATTTCGGGAGGAACTGACCTTGGGGGGGACTCAGACTCGAGTAATCGCACCTTTGGGAAAGTGTGAACCTCAGATCGTTGGCAAGGTGTGAGGGTAACCAAGACGTCTAAATGGACTTGGGAGTTTAAGGGGGACCTAGGGTCGAAGGAGAGGGGAGGAGAGGGGGGGATCAGGGTCTAATCATGATTTAAGCCCCGCTGGTTAAGAGGCTGGGTGAGTAAGGGCGATGCTAAATGCCGATGGGATTGTGAATGGAGAATAAATCGGGCTGATTCAAAAACACATTTTTATTGTAATAACTTTTTTTTACCGCGCACGCACGCAAAACGCACACACATACACATGCATATATTATATATATATATATATATAATAGATATATAAAATATATATATATATATATAATATAGAAAATATTATATATTATATATTATATATATTATATATACTTATAATATATATGAGTATATATATAAATATAACATATATCTTATATATATAAACAAATATATATATATATATATATTTGTTTATATATATAATATATATTTTAATATATATATATATGTATGCACATGTAAATATGTGTTTGTACATGTATGCACATGTAAATATGTGTTTGTACATGTATGCACATGTCCATGTGCGTGTATGTGTATGTGTATCTGTATGTGTGTATGTGTATATATATGTATGTATATATATATATATATATATATAATTATATATATATATTTTTAAAATATATATATATATATATATTATATATATATGTTGTGTGTTGTGTGTGTGTGTGTGTGTGTCTGTGGTGTGTGTGTGTGTGTGTGTGGTGTTTGTGTGGTTGTGTGTTTTGTGGTGTGTTGTGTGTGTGTATGGGTGTGTGTGTGTGCGTATGTGGTGTGTTGTGTGTGTGGTGTGTGTGTGGTGTGTGTGTGGGGTGTGGTGTGTGTGTGTGTGTGTGTGGTGTGTGGTGTGTGTGTGTAAACACTAGTAGCAAAATAAACTTTTCTCTCTCCCTCCCCCACACGCGCACTCACTCAAGCTCCACTACAAGAGATTAGACACGTCTCAAGGAAACATACAACGGAACAATAGCTATCATTACGCTTCTAAAACCTGCTCTTAACTTAAGCTTTTAAGCGGAAAGATATATTTCCCCGCCACCTAAAAAAGCCCCCCGGGTTTTTATTCCATATCCAAAGACTCGGCCAACAGTTTTAGACATGGGGACCCCCACCTTTGCCCATTCCTCAGCATGCTAATCAAGCACGAGCCAATCAGGCAACACCAATTTTCCATACGACTAAACGACCTTATCTAAAATTAAAGTTCTAATTGGCGAATCCCTCGACCGCGCGGACAAATGGTAGGCGTTTGGGGTGGGCCCGCGTCAGTAGCCACCCTAAGCATGGTAATCGCCAAATGGTTTCCTGGGTAATTGATAGTCGTCGGTCAGGTAAGGCGGGACGACCCTGATTACCTTTGGTGATTGCGGGAATCCCCCTTTCGGATAATGAGGGCTGACGGATAAATATATAATTTCGGAATTATTAATGGCATCAAATGAAACCGGACAGGTTAACCTAAAAAGTGGAAATTCACTTTTCTATATATAAGCATTTTTACGCCAAAAACATGCAGAAATAGGTAACACTCGAATGCATAGGAATGTTAGGGTAAATTGCATTTGGGAAGGCAAAGATGAAAAAATATATATAACACTCCAATGTATAGAATGTTAGGGTAAATTGCATTGGAAGGCAAAGATGAAAAAATATATATATCTCATTTTAGCTATTAATGAAACTCTATGCGGAAAAAAGTTTCGTTTGCACCCATACGTTTAAAAAAGTGCTTTGCACCCTACTCTCTATACAGCCCTCAGGATTTATATCAATTACTATATTACCATATTCTCTCATAAAGTGAGATGATCGTAATAAATTCACATTGTCCTATGTTTGCCACACAACACTCAAAAGCGTGTCCTTAACGAAGAACAGCTAGTTTTTAATTCTGTATGCCAGGAGCCATCAGGGTACAATTATGAACATAGTGAAAGCCTTAAGGGTTTTACAATTAATCACGCCGTAAAAAGTTCATAAACCCATTTTGCGAAAAATTATAAACAATATCATCACAGGATGTGTTTTATGAAAGAGTTTTCAACGGCGTAATTTTTCCCTCCTTTTATGACTATAAAAAAAATTGTTGGATATTCCTCCGTTAAATACGGCATTTTAAATACCAAAACATCACGCATCATTTGTTAATAAATTGATTGATAAATAGATGGAGCATTTGAAAATCCATCTCTTTGAAAACTGCTTGAAAAATTAAGGGCTCGGGAAATGAATTGACTGAAAATGAGAGAAATTCGATTAAAGTCGGCAGAGGCCAGCGGAGGAGGGGCGCGTGTGCTGGAGATAGCGGACAGCCGACGAGGAGTGGTATGTGGCTACGGGACGGGGCTCGCAGAAGGGGGAATCCTGCGAATTTATATCGAATTCATCATTTTTGAAGAGAGAAAAGGGATGTACCCTAGCGACTCTAGCTGAGGCGGGACTTAGAACCAACGGCATACACATGTTGGCAGATGCTGAGCTTGTCACTGGGCAGATTACGAGCTGATCATGTAAACCCAGCAAATTGGCCCTGAGGCCACGAATGGAGCAGATCCCGGGAGAGCCGGGAGTTGAGAGAAGTATGGCCAAGTTCCGTCCAAGATGTTAAACTGGCGAAAGACGAGTTTGTTGTTGTCGGGGCGTGGGCGATGCCTGGTTTCACCAAAGGGACATAAAACAGACAAAGGACAGGGGCCATCGGCCAACAGAAGGCCGGAGGCTGGGGGGCGAGGGAGCCTCCCGTCCCGGAGCATCGCCCTCCGTCTCCCCACTCGCCATCAAAAAAGCCGTTTTTCCATACTGAGAGGCGTCTTTTCCTTTCAAGAGCCGCTCTCTTTGAAAACTGTGTTTATAGGTTTGAACTGTGTGTGCGTCTGTTTATACATACGAACATAGAGGGTTTCGCTGAAGAGTAAAAAAAAAAAAAGAAAAGAAAAAAATCAAAAAACGATAAGGAAAGGGGGAAAAAAAATCCCCCCAAACGGACATAGAATCAAAGGGAAATGAGCGACAAGAATTAGCGTCAAGAGCACACGTATCAATCACACGTTTCCCAAGGACATAAGAAGGAATGGCTCCAACTAATCTGTAACTGGCCAAAAGTACATCCCCTCTCCATTATCGTGTTTAAGGCAAAAAAGACAATGTTCCGCTCAAAATAAAAATAAAGTGACATGATGAAAATTTGTTTCAATTAAATGGGTCTCCGCTAAACGGACTTCTGGATTGGCTTTTACATGTCTTACGAGTTATACAAAAATTTCCCTTATCTTTTTTTTTCTTTCTTTCTACACCGAGATAAATATCATGGAAAGGACTCCCCACTAACAAAGTGAACTGTATAAACTTCTCCTTGGCCACGGGGAGGGGGAACCAGATGAAGTTCTTTAGGGATAACTTGCTTCCGACGGTAAAATGAAGTTGTGGGTTTCCCCCGGCTCGAAGTGAGATAAATTCCCCTATCCTCTCCCTCTCCTCCAGAAATCGATCTACAGCTTGATTAATTGTATCAATTTTATAACACTGCATACGAAGGTGAGCCACATCACACGCTTTTACCAAATTACCTGGCCGGGAAGAAAAATGTGCAGGGAAATGGCGGGAGAATGTGAAGGCTGACGCAAAGACCGATGTGTAGCTTGGGTGTCGGCGGAGGCGCTGTAGGTCGGGCGACCGCGCGAGCTCCCGTCTCAGCCTTCGGCGACTGACCGATATGCTACTTTTTCTTTCTCTGGGTGTGTACAATTTTGTATTGTTCTTTGTATCCCACTTTTCTTGCTTTGGATAATTTAGTTTTGTTTTTTTTTGCTCTGAATATAACTCTTTTACTGGTTTTGATATACCTCTTTTTCTTTCTTTGGATATATCTCTTTTTTTTTGCTTTAGACATACCACTTTTTTTCATTGGATATACCCTTTTTCTTTTTTTGGATATAAACACTTTTATTTTGGATATAACACTGTTTTGCTTAGGATATAACACTTTTTTCTTGCCTTATATATACGTCTTTTCTTTCACTAGATATCCCACTTTTTCTCTCTTATTTTACGGTTTAGTTTATTTAAATGCTTTATTGTTCTGATAATTAATTCATCTGAACGCATTTTGTTCGATGAATCATTTTATTGAATACATATTGTTCAAATAAAATTACATACTTAATTTGAAAGTTATTGTTTGAGGGTTACTTTATTTTAAGCATATCATTTTAATATGTTTGATACACTGTGTCTATCAATGGGATGTTGAATCCATTTTTATAGTTAGTATTTGTGCAATCTTTCTAGAGTTGCAAGAACAATTCAACGTGCAAACATTTCCAAAAATCAAGAACAAAGGAAGAATTTAGGGTAAGCAAGACAATAACTTTTCTTAAGCAAACTGTTGAAAGCAAATAAATATATATTCATAGTTAAAATAAAATGTTAATAGTCATTTTATCAAATCATCGAAAAAAATATTCCCCGAATTCAAAATGTTTTCGAATAAACTGCATTTATTATGCTTTTTTTTATCTGTGTCTTTAGGTTAGAAATTATCGTTTCGCAAAATTTAACTGAAAAATTATTGGAAAAGATTATTAGATATTAAAATACTTTGAAGTAAATTAGTCAAGCCTTCAGGATATTTTCTAGTACGGATTTTTGTTTCAAATGAACAAATATGTACACGGTATGTGTATTTACCAATCCTAACCAAGCATGCATATGTGCTGTTTGTTTCGACATAAACATAAATATATAATGTATGTGTGTGTGTGTGGGGCCGCACACACCACACCACACACACACACATCAGTTTTACGTTTGTGGCATGTATATTTGTAGCATTTTTAATGTATGGTTAGCTATGAAAATATACAAAATTACACTGGGACACGTAACAGTACGAACAAAAAAATATATATCAAATAAAACCATGAAAAAATTTCTTAAAAATGAAAAAACACTAACTGCTGCATCTCCTTTATTCCCAAGAAATATATCTAGTACAATTTCATCTGAAATTTGGTTTTGGACTAAGCGTTAAATCTGGTTCATTTGTATGTTTGAAATTTTAAAAATAAAAGCAAAAAAAAAATGTTGTGTGTGTAATCTGTTTACCCAAAACATTAAAAACACAATATTCTTAGGCTGTTTCCTGTTTTCCAAAAATTTTCTATAATATATATATATATATATATATATTAATATATATATATATATATAATATATATATTATATTTATATATATATTATATATATGAATTCCATAAAACATATACCAGGACATCTCGAGATCATTTCTCAAATCAAGGCACATAATTTCCACAGTCAAATCAAGACATTAACATCACACTCAGATCAAGATATTTAACACCAGACTCAGATCAAGATAGTTAACACCAGACTCCAATCAAGACATTTAACACCAGACTCA
>NC_051396.1:16583745-16588745 GCF_015228065.2 Penaeus monodon | reverse complement strand
CAGCCCGACCGAGGAGTCCCAAACGTGAGTGACTACTCGGCGAGCGGTGAAGCTAAGTGCAAGCTTTCGCCGATGGGGGTGTAGTTTTTTTTTCTTTTTCTTTTTTTTATTTTAGCTGGGGATATGTGGGGGGAGGAAGCTGGGGGGGCGTTATGGTTAAAGGGGTTGAAGAAAACGATGGCGAGGGTTTTTTTTTGGTGGAGCGAATGGGGAAGAGAGGGGGTGAAAGCTAAAGAGTGGGAAAAGAGTTAAAGGATTCGATCTGCGATGTCGATGGGGGGGGGGAGGCTGTGGGAGAAAGGGGGGAAATAATGGGTCGGATGCATAAACCTTGTGGGGTTCAAAATGGATTCGATTTGTAGTGAGGGAAAAGACAGAATTGGATGGGGCGTAAATGGAGTGAGTAGAGAAAGTAAGTGGAGAGCAGAGGGAAAAAAGATAGGAAGAAAGAAGGAGAGAGAAAAAAAAAGTTCAATCAATAGCGGTCGAATAAGGGGGAGGGGAAGAGGGAAAATTTACCGAGGAAGTGAAGAAATAGAGGATATGGTGAATGAGTCTGGTGGAGAAGGGGGGGGGGGGGGGGAGAGTGGGGGGATAAATGGTCACAACGGCCTTTGAAGAGGAAGTTGAAGTTAGCCCTGTGAAGGCTTTGAAGAAAATGCGGAAAAAGCCAAAAGGGGGATGGAGAGGGAAAAAAAACGGAGAAAAAAATAGAAAAGAGACGAAACAAGCGGCATAGAAACTGGGACAGAAAGGCTCGGGGTCTAGGGAATGAGGATGGAAAAGCAACTCAAATAAGGATGGCAAAATGAGGGAGGAATGAGCAAAAGGAAAGGATTCCATGACAAAGTCTTTATATCATGAAAATTTTATTCATCTCTTTGATATCCTTACAATTATACACTAAGTATGGATACGCTTATAGGTAAATATGTACAGAAATAGGGCAGATGAAAATAGATCACCCACCCACCCACACACACACACACACACACACACACAAACACAAACACACCCCACACCCCACACACACAACACAATAATATATATAATTATATATGTCTCTATTTTTTAAAAATATAATATATATATATATTTTATATATAGAGAGAGAGGAGAGAGAGAGAGAAGAGAGAGAGAGAGAGAGTGAGAGAGAGAGACAGAGACAGACAGAGAAAGAGAGAGAGGGGCAGAGCGAAACAAAGAGGCAGAGGGCAGCAGGGGGCCGGCCGGATTTTCGTAACCGAGAGGGGAGGGACGAGGGCGCGAGGGATGAGGGACGAGGGGGTAGGTAAGGGTGGGGAGGTTGGGGGTGAGGGGGCCATTCCGTGGATGCTGCACGCGACATGGGACGTCCATTTGGGCCAATTTAGGTTGGTCCCAGCACAGGTGTGCCGAATGTGCCACGACCCTAATTATGCTAACGGGAACTGTCGGAATGGCGAAAACAAAATCAAGTGGGTAGCTTTGTCTGTTTGTTCGGGAGCAAGGCAGACCGAGAGACGAAGTGAAAAGGCAAATCCAGCAAAGTGAAAAGGGCAACCCAGTAGTGTGAAGAAATGAAGCAGGTGCTCTCTCCTGAAAATATCATTAATAAAGCACGACATTATTTTTATGAGCAGCTCAACTTTTCTTGAGATATTCATTAATACAACGCTAGGAATATTATGGATATTAAAAGTGGCTACACTCTCGGGGAAAGCATTAATAAAATGTAAAGATTATGAACAACTGAAGTGGGTGTACGTTTCTGACATAATGAGTAATGTAATTATTAAGAAAATCATCCGTATCGCCACAAAGTAACCATAACTTTAACTCCACACACCGAATTCAACCCGTCAGCTTTGTTTCGACCGAAAGGCCACCGGTTTTCCCCACAGTCGCATCCTCCTTTCCCTTCCACACACACTATCCTCGCGTCATCACATTCACCATCGGCACCACAGATCACCGTAACTTCCGGCGAGTCTCCCGCATCCCCGCCATCACTGTCTCAAACGGTTGACGTTCGGGCGCGATTATCGCCGGCCCCGAGAAGACAAATGGGGGCTTCTTCATTAACACCTACGGCGGCCGTTCCGTGCGCCTGTATCCATTCAGAGTTCTTTTGTAAGTGCAAAAGCCCGACGCCATGGTGAAGACGGCGCTGACTAAATCGCCACTTCAATTGTTTTTCTTTTTTCCTTTCTATCTGTCTTTTCTTTCTTCTTCTCCCTTCTCAATTTAATATCTGTCTATCTTTTTTCCTCCCTCTCTCTCTCTCTCTCTCTCTCTCTCTCTCTCTCTCTCTCTCTCACCCTCTCTTTTCCCTCTCTCTCTCTCTCTCTCCTCTCTCCCTCCCTCCCTCTCTCTGTTTTTTAATCTCCCGCCGTATCATCAGCGCTTATCCACATCACCACTAACGGGAAATTCCCCATAATCATTTTTATCAGAGGAACATCATTTCCAGCGTGATCATGTCGATAATCGCCGTCGTTACACCTTTTTTAACAAATCAACAACAGAAGCCGTTCACCTTCATGACCACACCGCACGTTCATCACTCACCATCACCCGCAGCGTCAGTCGCACAGCCCCCCCCCTCCCCCCTTTCTCCCCTCCCCCCCCACTCACTTTAGCCGAGTTTACCATCACCATAAAAACCATCAATATCACCATTGCAATACGGCTGCTTTTCCCCTGCACACTACGATTTGCGTCGATTATCATGCCTTTGTAATAAGCCTATATATTTATCAGTACCTCCCGTCTACGAATAACGTTTGATAAATTTTTCCTAAAGCTCAAGCCAAGTCAAATGAAATATATATTATATATATATATATAGATATATTTATATATATATATATATATATATTATATATATATATATATAATATATATGTATACACACACACACACACACACACACACAACACACACACACACACACACACACACCCCACACACACACACACACACACCCCACACACACACACACACATAAAACACAACACACACACATATATACACACACAACACACTAATCTATGATACCTTTGTGATACAAAAATAATTATAGTACCAACAACAAAAAAATAATAAATCATAGTACCAATAATGACGACCAAGATAATGAAACAGACAGCAACAAAGGATTGAACCGAATCATTACCAACAACAACAATGACAATAAAAGAAACGATTACGGGAAAAAATGCACAGACGAGAAAGACCTTTGCATATCGTTAGTATTTTCGCAAATGCAGCCTCCTAGTCCAAAGAACCAGAATTCTTGCTGCCTGAGGTGAGCGAACTTTCGTTATAACGGTGATTTACGATGCGTTAACGTCTTGGGAAGAATAAAGTCAAAGTGAATGAAGGCAGCATACGAGGCCTGAACCTCGATGATGAATAAAACGTGCCACAAAAGGAACAGAAATGATAGATAATAATGATGATGATAATAAAAATAATGAAAATAAAATCGTTATAATAATAATTAATAATTAATAATAATAATAATAATAATAATAATAAAATAATAAAATAATAATAATAAATGATGATTATGGTGATGATGATGATGATGATGATGATGATGAAAATAGCAAAAACAATAAGTTAACAATAAATTTTGTAACGATGATAATGATGATGAGCAAAAGAAACAATCAAGCAAACAAAATATAAAGGGAAACTAACAAATAACAATTAACATTTTGTGAGGGCGATTATGATGATTCGATATGATGAGGGTGATAGGATGATGAAGATGATAAAATTATAAAGAAGCAAAACAAACAAGCAAGCAAAAGAATATGAGGGAAAATAAATAACCAGAATAATGATTAGCAAATTTTAGTTGCGGTTTCAAGAAGAAAACAAAAGCAGTAAGGGAAGGGTTTAAAGAAAGAAAAGAAAAAAGAAAAGGGAAATACACGAAAATAGGGCTGGAAGAAAGAGCAAAATGGATGATCATGACAAAAATAAATATGAGTGAAGAGGGAGACCGCTGCGGAGAGCAAGAGGGAAGCAGAAGAGGGGAAAAAGAAAATATCCCAGAGTGAAAGAGAAAAGAGGGATAGAAAAAGAGAAAATAAAAATGACAACGGAAAACAAAACTAAGGAAAATCTTTTAGATGAAGAAAAGAAGTAACTGCAGAAAATATGGGTAATAAGCGAAACACACATATTAGGGAAGATATACACACAAAAAATAACACTAATAAAATAATAATAATAAAATAATAATAATAATAATAATAATAATAATATTATTATTATTATTATTAGAGAGAGAGAGAGAGAGAGAGGAGAGATGATGGAGAGAGAAGAGAGAGAGAGAAGGGGAGAGGAGGGGAGAGAGAGGGAGGGGGGAGGGAGAGAGAGAGAGAGAGAGAAAGAGAGAGAGAGAGAGAGAGAGAGAGAGAGAGAGAGAGGGGGAAGAGAGGGAGGGAGAGGAGAGGAGGAGAGGAGAGAGAGAGAGAGAGAGATGGAGAGAGGAGGAGAGAGAGAGAGAAGGGAGAGAGCAGAGAGAGGAGAGAGAGAGAGAGAGAGAAGGGGGAAAAGAGAGAGAGGATGAGAGAGATGAGGAGGGGAGAGGAGAGAGGAAGGGGAGAGAGGAGAAAGAGAGAGAGAGGGGAAAAGAGAAAAAGAAACAAAAGAGAAGAAAAAATAAAAAGAATAATAAAGAGAAATGAAAAAGAAAAAAGATGAGTTCAAACCCAAGAAGAAAATTTAGAAAAAGAGAGAGGAAAAGGGAAAAAATGAAAACAAGAAGGAAAAAAACCGAACATGGGAAGAGTCCGTGAAGGACATTTCAAAAGGGAGTACCCCCAAAAAACGCCATGGATAGGTTAAGCTGCCGCTACAAATTAAATTTTTCAAACATTAAACTAATAAAATATGGCCCCCTTTCTAGGCCACCAGCCGGGGAGAAAAAAAAATAAGGGAAAAGAAAAAGCCTAAGGAAAAAATACCCCAAAACCCAAAAGTTTGTGTCCCTTTTTTTTAAA
>NC_051396.1:16563221-16565721 GCF_015228065.2 Penaeus monodon | reverse complement strand
AGAGAGAGAGAGGAGAGAGAGAGTGTGTGAAAGGGAAGGGGGAGGGAAGGAGTTAAAGAAGGTAAGCAGGGAAGTATAGGCCTTTTGGGTGCGGTCTGTGGTTAAGTCCAGGTATCCTTTTTCGAGGCTCCGAAGTTAAGACGTTCCCTCCGCGGTAATGCTTCTCTTCACCTGATACTAAAAGCACAGCTGGAATTTCAGAGGCGGTCGCTAGAGGACTTAGCATCTCATTTGCGGCGCCATCCTCACGCGGCCGCCATATCCTCGGCCTTTCCCCTCTTCCCGTGGTGGGCTACAGTGTGATTTGTGGGTCTGTTTGTCCTTTTTTTTGTATGTGATGATTTTGTATGTGAATCCACCTCCCCCGTAGAGTAAGCATTGTACTGATTAAAGAGTATCTTCTTATTCATGCTAGTTTAGATAGATCAACTTTAAATAAATTAATTTAAATTTGTTCACCATCGTCACACACGATATCAATAAAGTGGTGAGGAGAGATAGATATAGAGTGAGTGAGTGAGTGAGTGAGTGAGTGAGTGAGTGAGTGAGTGAGTGAGTGAGTGAGTGAGTGAGTGAGAAATCAGGTAAAAGAGAGAGCAATTGAGAGAAAAAAAACGCGCCAGAAATAACAAAGAACCTGCCCCACAAGATAGCACATACACTCACATCATCCACACTAATAACCACACAGCCATTCCCCTCCGGCTAAAACCCACCTTATTTCCACGCCATATCGTTCCTCAGGCGTTCAACTTTATTGTCACTAATATGCTAAATGGGAAAAAAACCCTCACCGACGCGCCCTTTAGCTGGTGGCAACTGTGGATGCATGTAGTCACTTGTGTACGCGGTTCGTTTAAATATTAATTGGAAATGGGGTCAAACGCATCCGGTCCCCCTTGACAATACGCTAAATTAAACTTCTGATGATATTTTCATGACTATTAATATAACTTTATTATGAATATTATAATCATGATTGTTATCAGCATTGATATCATGTTTGTTGTTGTTCCTGGCCCTATCGCCATTATTACTATTTATCATTATTGTAATTTTGATAATCTAGGTTAACATTTACACTTACAGTTGTCAAAAACAAAAGCCTTTCATTTTTCCATCATATTTTCCTATTTTCATTCTTATTTCATCCCCCCCTTTATTATTGCTTCTTTTCATCCTCGAAAATCCACCCTCTATTTTCCCCGAGTTTGTTTTGCCGCGTTCTATTTTGTCTTTAAATAAGATCTTTTGCTGAGCTCTTCAATTCCGGGTCCTTTCTGTACACAAATCCTTATCTGTTTTCTCTGTAGTTCTGTTTCACTAAATCTTATCTTCTTCCACAAAGCAGCTGACCCCAAGACGGTCTCCAGACAAACAATAGAAGTCCCTCTTCCAGGTCCTTCTTCGGGGCGTCTGTCGAAAGAGGGGGCCGATCGAAGGGAAATCCATTGAAAAATGTGTTAATGCCTTTATTGATTCTCTTTACATCATGACAGGTGTTCGAGAAGCAGCTGTGAATGGGTTTGCGAGATGATCCATAGTAATTTTTCCCGGTAGCGGTGTCCCGGCAGCCCCGGTCTCTGGCCACGCTCCCGTTGACTTTATCATATCAGCTCTTAATAGAATCGTTTGTCTTGTCCACCACCGGGCAGACCCGTGCTCCTTTGCCAGACGTATGGATTGCACTTTACTCTCCTGAGGTAAGATATTCGTTTGCGGTCTTTTTTCGGCCTCAGTAATTTGACACAGATCCTCATGATTTCGTTATGTTATACAGATAATACCAATATCAAAACTATTATCCATCAATATCATCTTAGACAATTGAGACCGACATGTTTTCCGATCCGTATGGCGCCGCCACCATTCTATCAGTTTGGAGTGACCCTATCACATTATGGTTCCTTGGACACGCTAAATGTCACACCCAATCGTCCACGTCTCAAATTGCATCAATCAAACAACTAACCTTTGTCCCCCCGAAGGCTCGAACGATAAAAGTTCACAGCTGAGCGAGCTTCCTCCCCCGTCGTCGCCATAGGAAGTTGGTGAGGCACTCGGAATTGTCCTATCTCCTTCTGGTCACTTTGGCATATTATCAGACACAAGTCAAGTGGAGTGGGTGCTGCATCATTGGTCGGCCGGGTGGCGGAGCGACGGCGGAGAGACGGCAAGACAGAAAGAGGGCTTCGGCGCGGATGTCGGGAAGAAGACGAGGAAGGGAGGAGTGGAAATGTTTGGGGAAAAATGGGGAGAGGCGGATTGCAGAGGGGAAAAGGAGGCAGGCAAGAAAAGAGGATAAGCTTGGATGACAGCAGATTGTATGGTTGATATGTCTAGTATGAAATTATCTGGCAAATAGGAGAGATATGTCTGGTAAAGGTATGAAAACATTGGAAATACCATACCACATACAGCTATCAATGAAAGAAAAAATCTGGGACATAACAGTAGCTACAGTAGCATAACTCTTGATATTAGCAGAAAGGATGATACA
>NC_051396.1:16548221-16555721 GCF_015228065.2 Penaeus monodon | reverse complement strand
GTGTACTACATAATCAAATCGTATGCATATTTTATGAATAATCCCGATTCCATTAGGTAACCAAAAAATTCAGGTTTATCTAAGGAATTTCAAATATGAGCTGTCAATTTCGCCATCCAGAATTTTGTATAGACTCTTCATCAGCCTAAAAGAACAAGCAGATTTTTTCCAATACCTGGTCAGAACATAGACTTGTCATTGAATATTAATTACACTAATATTGGAATTTCGGGATCTTGAAACAAAAATGGTTATGAATATCACGAGCAGATTGGCATAAGAGGACATTATGCATATCAGAATCTATTTTTCTTCTTTAGTATATATAAAACGGATGACCTGATTTATTTAAAGCATGTAGCTGAAACGAGAGTAATTTAATATGAAAAGGTTTAAATTAGATATATGTTGTTTTGGTGGTTAGATTATACAGATGTATTTTTCTTTTTTTCCGAAAGAGAGAAAGAAAGAAAGAGAGAGAGAGAGAGAGAGAGAGAGAGAGAGAGAGAGAGAGAGAGAGAGAGAGAGAGAGAGAGAGAGAGAGAGATACATCAGCATATGATATAATGACCAACCCTGTTTCTGTAGTATGAGAATGGCATACCATAAATATTATTATAATATGGTGCCATTGTTACCATGCAACTAGTATTCGAATTGGATGAATATGAACCAAATTATGACATCATGTTAATCATGCAGTATCCTTTAAGCCATATATTTTAAGCGAATATCAAAACACTGATATAATTCGATGGGTGCACAAAAACCTTACTAATATTGAACAGCTAATCTGGTAAATACTCCGGAAACATGAATAAAAACTGACAAAAAAAAATCAACATCACAAAAATAATACAGATAGCAATGGTAAAACTCAAAACATGAAATAAAGAAGAAGAAGAAGAAGAAGAAGAAAAAAGAATAAATAATAATAAAATGAAAATCAATACTATAACGTCTATTTGGTCACAAATGCAAAACCATGTACAGTCTAACCTGTTGACGAGATGTATGAATAATAATGAGAAAAAAAAGGAAAAAAAGTTTTATATCTTCCAAATAAACCTACATTCATTAAGCGAATATGATCATGTAATGTTACATATCATCTAATGAATGACACGGAATACCCAGAGCGAAAAACATGTATGGTTTCGTCCGCTGAATTCTAAAATATTTCGGTCCAGTCTGACCCACAGGAAAAATAAATCATTTGAGGTTTTACGTGGTTGGGGGAAATAGCTTGAATTTAAATTAGACACAATTTTGATCGGTAAAGTTATTCCATTTGCATATTATTTACGTCTGATTCGTATCTAACGTATACTAAGCAAAATGTTGGGTGCTGGTAGTACGGCGTAGTATTCCAATATATACGTCCTTTATAGTCATACCTGAATAATTTATATTAAGAAAAAAAGAGACAATAAAAGCTGTTGCGCTCGTGTTCACGCATGAGGAAATAGAAAACTCATTTTTCCAAGATTATCCTACGGTTATGGATATGTATACGAAGGAAAAACAAAAACGAAACGGCCTTTTTCCCATGTGAGCGAAAAAGCCGGTCTCGTTGTTTCTACAAAGCTTGAACAGCCTTTGACAACCAAATCTTATTACATGAATATTATTGCGAAACGGAACCAGACTTGACCTCGGCTAGCAGCACAAGTTTTTTTTTCTAATCATTTATTTATTTATTTCATGGTAGACATAAAACTAGCAGTAAAATTGTTTCGTATGGTTATTATCTTCAATACTGTGATATCAAAAGCGAAGTAATCTCTACCGTATTTCCTTTCCAACTTAAGCATAAGAAATAAATTAAATCACTCCTCGACAGATGGGCGATCCCTTACAGTCAAAATTATTTTCTGTCTCGTCTTGTATCGCCATCTCTCACCCTCTTTCACATTGTACCTCTTTCCATTCCTTGGTCATTCTCTGTTCTTTAATTCCCCTCTCTCTATTTCCACTCCCTTCCGTACGAAACCACCCTATATCTTTTTTTTTCTTTTTTCCCCTCTCCAAATTAGTTAATTTGAACATATCCCTCCACAAGTTTATTATTCCTTCTCCCTCGCACTGAAATCCACCTCGTCCCCTCTTCCCCCTTCTTCTACTTGCTCTTTATTACATGTCTTCTAACCCGTGGATATTGTTCTCGTCTTTGTTCACAATTCTCCATCTCTCCTGCTTCTTTGCGTGGCGTTCATTCTTCTTCCTTTTTCCTCTCTCTCTTTCCTTCTTCTTTTTTATATAATTCGCACTCACTCTCTTTCCCTTTCTCCTTCTCTCTCCCTCCTTCAGTCCATCACGGTCAACCCCATTTTCTTTTTTCATGGCACAACGTTCATTCTTCTCTTTTTTCTCTCGTTTTTTTTTTAATTCTCTCTGTCTCTGTCTGTCTGTCTGTCTGTCTGTCTGTCTGTCTGTTTCTCTCTCTTTCTCTGTCTTCCTCCCTTCTTCCCTCACGGTCTACCTTATTTTTCCGTTGTCTTCGCATGACGTTCATTTTTCCTCCCCCCCCCTCTCTCTCTCTCTTTTATCGTTCTCCCTCTCCCTCTTTCTCCCTCCCTTCCTCCTTCACTCTCAACCTTCTCTCCGGATACATATAGCGTGATGGACGAGGTGAGGGAAGCCCGAGGCATTACCTCCATCAACACATCATAGCCTGAATGATTCCAGTCTCGCATCGCCCCGCCTGGCACCAACACAGCTTCTCCCTTCCCTTCCACACAGCATGGCGCCTCTCCCCAGCCCAGCATTACAGTCTCTTCTCTTCCAAACACAACACTTATCCCGTTTTCTTGTACTTCCCCGTTTTATTCTCTGTCTCTGTAAACACAAACTATATCCCGGTTTCTTCTGCATCTCCTTCAAACAAAGCAATGCGCTGGTTTCTTCTACTTCTTTCTCACAAAGTAAACAAAAAAAAAAAAGGTATTCCATTTTCTTCTACGTTATTCCTCAAACACGGCCCGTATCCCGTTTTCTACTGCTGTGCATAATACATCATACTTTCTCTTACGGATTTTCTTTCTCGATTCTATTCTTGTGGGATACTGTATCGTCTTTCCTTTTCGGCCCTATTCTCTTAGCATGCGTTATTGTGATGCTCTTCTGTACCCCCTCACGATACCACTATTCCCTCTGCGGTACTGCACAGCATCATCTCCCCTACTGTACTATGCCGTGACCCCTCTCGCTACCACCGAAAAAGGGTTTCCCCTCTTCTCCACGCAACACAGCGTCTCACATATCCATTACATAAAGTAACGTCTCCTAAACCACAAAACAAAACTTTTCCTTTTTGCCCATACATACCTGAACACGGATGTACGAACCACGCACACACGGGTACACAAACACACACACATGCACGGACAAACACACGCACACACATACGCACGCACAGACACAGACTCACACACGCACACAAACACACATGTACATGCACATACACACGCACACACCACACAGACTCCCCTTTCTCTCCCTCCTGCACACACAGACATCCAAACACACACGCGGACACTTGTACAGAAAAAGTTACAAAACATTACACATGGTTGACAGATTTCAAAAGTCGCGGGACGAGGGGAGACGGGAAACTGACTTCAGGTTTGGGGGACAGACACCACAGTATAAGGGCAGGCGTCAGGGTGAAGAGACGGATGCCAGAGGGTAAGGGAGAGGGCTAAAACAAGTTGAAAAAGGAATAGATGAATAGAAACATCGAGAAAAAAAATCGAAAAGGTAAATTTTACGGGGAAAAGGCGGGGAAAAAATCAATAACGGGATAAAGAACCAATCAACGTCAGAGAGAGAGAGAGAGGCAAACACGATTAACTTTGAGAAAGAGTAAACAACAAACTGAAGAGAGAGAGAGAGAGAGAGAGAGAGAGGGGGAGAGGAGAGAGAGAGAGAGAGAGAGAGAGAGAGAGAGAGAGAGAGAGAGAGAGAGAGAGAGAGAGAGAGAGAGAGGGGAGAGAGAGAGAAAGAGAGAGAGAGAGAGAGAGAGAGAGAGAGACAGAGAGAGAGAGAGAGAGAGAAGAGACAGAGACGGAGAGGGGAGAAGAGAGAGAGGAGAGAGAGGACAGGAAGGACCCGAGTAGAGACAGCAGAGAGAAAGGCGAGACTGAAAGGGAGTTAATGGCGAAGGAGAAGAGATGAGATTGATGATAGTATGAGAGGGATCATGAGGAGTAGCGAGATGTGAGATGAGATCACTATGGGTCTGTGGGGTATGAGGATGATGGGTATGAAGGAATGTGGTCAAGCTTGTATATAAGGGATGTGGATTAGGGTGCTTGAGAGTATGAGACGCTGGGGTGTATGTGGGGTCAACGTGAGTAATCATTGACATGATCAATGTCTCGAGAGGGGATCATGAGCGTCGTCTATAGGGATGCAATGTGGCACATAGACCTCACTTTTATCTTGCGGCTCTGTGGGGTTATGAGGATGCCTTGGGGTTGTGAGGATGCTGTGGGGTCATGAGGGTACTATAGGGGATACTGTTGGGTTATGGGGATGCTGTGGAGGTATGAGGATGCTGGGGATGCTGTGGGGTTGTGAGGATGTTGTGGGGTTGTGTGGATGCTGTGGAGTTATGGGGATGCTGTGGAGTTATAGGGATGCTGTGGGGTATGAAGATCCTGTGAGGTTGTGTGGATGCTGTGGGGTTATGAGGATACTGTGAGGTTATGAGGATGCTGTGAAGTTATAAGGACGCTGTGGTGGGTACGAGGATGCTGTGGGGTTGTGAGGATGTTGTGGGGGTTGTGTGGATGCTGTGGGGATATGAGGATGATGCGGTTATGAGAATGCTATGAGGTTATGGGGATGCTGTGCTGCTGGGTATGAGGTTGCTGAGGGGGTATGAGGATCCTGTGAGGTTATAGGGATGCTATGGGGGTATGAGGATGCTGTGGCAGCATGAGGATGATAAGGCCATACGGTTTCTGTTTGGTGCTGCAGTAGGGTTATATAGAATGTAGAAGCTTATGATGATGCTGTTTAGTGATAAAGTTTTGAGGATGCTGTGATAATATGAAGACATTTGGGTTACGAGGATGTTGTGAGGTTATGAGGATCAGGTAGGACTATGAGGATGATGGGTTATGAGGATTAGGCGGGGTTATGAGAATGCAGTGGGGCATTGAAGACGTGGTGTTATAAGGATTCTGTTGGTCTATGGTGGATCCTGAGGATTGTGTGTGGATTGTAAGGAAGTTGGGGGTTATCGGAATGTGGGGTTGTGAAGATGCTGTGAGGTTATGGACGATTCTATGAGTCTCCTGCAACTAACTCCTTTTGCAATGTCTTAGTCAGAATACTTTTTTTTGACTCTATATTTTGTCTAGTCTTTGTTTTCCCAGCATCCAGTTTTACAGTTATTTTTCTCCCTATTTCCTTCTTGCTCCGCTGTACCCTCCTATTTTCCACTCTCCCCCATAACCCTCCATAGGTGTTCTCGTAAAGAACTACCCAATTTAAGCAAATACCCGAATCTATCCACTTGATCAAAATTGGATCCTGGCTACCATCCCGGTTTTCTGCTGGGAGTTTTCCGTGTTACGCTGATATACCTAATAGGTGTTTAATCAATACGGCGTAAGCGGTTTGTGTGAGAAGCCCTCTGGGAGGCGGGGGAGATAATGGGCCGGGAGACATTTTGCCGTGTGTGATTTATGTATGGAGTCAGTGAGCGAGGAACGCCGTGCCTGGCTTCAGTGCCACGGGACGGCTTCACAAACCAGAAAGAAGCGTGAATGATGCAAAGGTGAGTCATTTCACTGATGTGACTCGCCGGCAGAAAAGTGAGATGGTCAAAGCGAAGCCAAGCCCTCCCTTTCCCTTAACACACAGGCTCTCCGTGAAACAATGATAAGTAAATTAATAAGCGAGCCCTGAGAAGTCATATTGGCAAGGACGGTAAAATATTCGAATGAATCTATTCAGCATGTAAGAAAAAATAAATGTTAAGGTCTCGTCTTCTCCATTCAGCTTGTTAGGCCCCGTATTTGCCTGCGTGGAAATGCCGTGTTGATACATATAACTATCACTTTAAGCGCTGGAAGGTAACGGGTGGATTGTTTGCTATGGAAGACGTAAATATACTGTTGTACTTGCGAGTGTTTGCACAGAGAATGAGCATGGGAGAGTAGGTAGTAGAGGTAAAAGCATTTATTGTAGACATAGGTTTGTATGGCTACGGGGTCTCTCTACAGATCTGCGAGAGAGGAGACTTTGTGTAGAAAGCGCAGCAGCCGTGACTGGAAGGGAAGGGAAGGGTTGAAAGCAGGATGACCTTGGTCGAAGGCTTGGATCTCACCTCTTTTAAAGAAGGTGCGGGTTTCTGACACAAGCTGGATAAATTTATCGCCAAGATTATTGTTTAAAACTTGTTACATGTTCTTTAAAGGAACTAGGGTGCCGATGGAGAGGTCTTTGTTGTGGCATTTTTTTATTCCTATTTTATCCCTTTCTGTCCCTCTATGGAATAACAACAACAGCAGTGAAATGAACGTGAAAACGAATTCAGTTAACGCAAACTTGTGTGTTGTGGTTTCAGATTTGCCCTAAGAAATCTGTTTGCGGAGATCAACACTATACACCAGTTAATGTTAAGAAAACAGTAAAAAAAAAAAAAAAATGAAAACGCCACCCTCCTCGAACACTTTATCAGGCAACTCTGTCCGGGCAGTGAAGACGTGAGCTGGGAGAGGGGGGCGGGGAGGGGTGAGAAGGAGGAGAGAGAGGGTAGCAGGAGAGAGAGAGAGAGAGGAGGTGTGGGGGGAGAGGGAGGGAAGAAGAGAGAGAGGAGAAAGGGGGGAGAGGGGATGGAGAGCACTTGAGCTGATGACAAAGTTTTTTCTTCCCGTTTTTCATTAGGGGTCTCACAAGGTTCCCTGCACACTCCTCGCCGCCTTCTTTTTGAATCGCCTTCGGGATTTTTGTGTGTGTTACATTTTCCTTCCTTAGGCCTATTTACCATTCTATCTAATCTGGTTGATGGTTGGTTAGCATGGGTTTCTATTCGAACCTAAGAGATTCTCGGAGAATCCATTAAGTTTATAACATTTTAGCTTTTGTCAAATCGGAGGATTTTATTCTACATTTTCTTTATGGGGATTTTCGGTGAAAAAAGTGGACATATAGTTTCATTGATGTGGCGTTAAAAGGAAAGGAGAGAAAGAGAGAAAGAAAAAAAAGAAAACAGGGTGAGAAAAGGCTGTATCCCAAAATCAATAACATCCAAACGCAATAGAAACTGTGTTTGTTTGTTTGTTTTCTTCAATAGCATCTTATTATGAATAAGAGGATACTCGAACCCTACTTTAAAAGGAACACTATCATCCTTCACTTTGTAACGATTTTAAATCCATTAAAATAGCAAGAACCCATAGTTGTTGTGGAGTGAAACACTCTCACGGCTGTAGCGTCTCGCTCCCCCTCCCTCCTGCCTCACCGTTGAGATCCCCCCTCCGTCCC
>NC_051396.1:16527158-16529658 GCF_015228065.2 Penaeus monodon | reverse complement strand
AAGAAAGCCAGAGAGCGAAGAGGGAAGAGACAGACGAAGAGAGAGACAGAGAGATGCCTAGACTCGTGGCAACGTCTCTCAAGTACACTCCATACAAGTCAATTATTGCAGCTCTCTCAACTCCTACCAGGCGTGAACAGTGAAGCACCTCTTCTGCTGACCTACTGCTGATTCCTGCTGATTGTCTGCGGGAACACTTCAGACGACAGGTTAGGAGACCGAGGGAGGGAAGAGGGGAGGAGAGGAGGGAAGGGAGGCGGGGGAGAAGAAAGGAAGTTGGGTGGGTGGGAAGGAAGATGGGAGGAAGGATGAGTGGCAGATAGGAGAGAGGAGGGAGTGAGGGTGGGTGGTAAGAGGGAAGAAGGGGGGGAGAGGGAAGTGGGGAGAAAAGGACTGTAAGAGAGGAAGTGGGCGACGGAAGAGGGGAAACATGAAAAAGGGAAAATTGTGTTGATGGAAGATAGGAGGAAAGTAATGAGGGAAACGGGGACGAAGCGAGTTACGGAAGAAGGGAAAGGAGGGAGGGAAGACGGGATGCAGGGAGTCAGGGAAGAGAAAAGGAAAGATGAGAGAAAAGGATGGAGGGCAAAGAAGAGAGAAAGAAAAGAGGAAGAGAATCAGGAAAACGTCGAAATTCGGAGTGGAGGAAGAGGGCAAGAAGGCAATGAGGGGTGAGGGAGGAAAGGGTTAGAGAGAGAAAAAAAGGGGGCGAGGGAAGACGAGACGGAGAGAAAGGGCAAAAGTGGTGTGATGAAAGAAGAGACACAAGGAAGTGGATAAGAAGGGATGAGAGAAGAGTAAAAAACCGACATGGGGGAATACGAGTAGTGAGGGTGGAAGATGTGAAGGAAGAGGGGAAGAAGAGAGGCGGGGAAAAGGGATAATAAAAAAGGGAAGAGAAAAGAAAAGATAGAAAGAGAAGAAAAGCGACATACATAGGAAGGGAGTCAGGTAAGACTAGAGGGGAGTTAAGATGAGTAAAAGAAAATGAGGCAAAAGGGGAGGAAGGGAGTGAAGAAAGAGGAGAGGAAGGGAGCGAGGGAAGAGGGGAAGGGGGAGTGTTGTCAAGGATAATAATGCGCGGAAGGGACGTTAGGGTCTGAGAGGGAGGGAGGGAGAGGAATGGCTCGTCTGCGTAACTATGTGTTCAGGGAAAACGTTGAGTCTAAGGCAAGCGTAAAAGTGGAACAGATTATGCAAGTAAACAGTACTTTGCAAGCCAATTTAGAGATAGACAACATGATTTGGAATGAGGTGTATAAAATAATATTAAGGTTAAAGTACAACAGTCGATAATAGGCACCGAGTATGCGGCAGAACACGATATTATCATGTAAATGATGATAGGGCGATATTAAGGATTAAGCGTAGGGAATGTAATAGGACCCTGGGTTGACGGAGAAAAGGATAACAAGGTCTGAGGAGGTGCTGAAGGGAAAGTCGTGGGCTGAGGCTGTGGAAAATGCAAAGGATAACAGGTGAAGAAAAGTGGGCTGGAATTCTCTGAGGAGTGTTTGGTCGGTCTAAATATGTTTGTATTAATTTGTCCCCCGTGGTCTTGTGAGAGTGAGAAAGAGAGTGAAGGAGAGAGAGGAGATAGATAGATAGATAGATAGATAGATAGATAGATAGATAGATAGATAGATAGATAGATAGATAGATAGATAGATAGATAGACAGATATATATATATATACATATATATAATATATATATATATATATATATATATATATATATGTGTATATATATACATATATATTATAAAGAAAGAAAGAAAGAGAGAGAGAGAGAGAGAGAGAGAGAGAGAGGAGAGAGAGAAGAGAGAGAGAGAGAGTAGAGAGAGAAAAGACGAGAGAGACGAAAGAGGAGAGAAGAGAGAGAGAAGAGAGAAAGGAATGAATAAAAAGGAAAACAAAGAAAGCGATGGATTAAGGAAGAAACAAAGAGCATAGTGCTGGAACTCTGCATGTCCTCTACTTCCACTAATGGAGTTCCAAACACCTGGAGGAAGAATGGAATCAGGGAAAAGGCAGAGAAGAGGTTGTTGGAAGGTAAAGTAGCGTAATGGCCTGGTGTCTGGCGATCATTATGTCTTGTGTTGGCAGTCGGTTGCGGTACTTGCCCTGGGTCTTTCCACTGAAGGGTGCTTGAGCTCGAATAAAATTGCCATTTTATCAGATACGCTGCAGATATGTTAGCAGGACCTTGAGTAGGTTTTTAAAAAAGGGATATGTGAAGAAAAAAATATTTCTAATTTTGTTTTCACAGTAGGTGTGCATAGTAAGAGATCCCATACGGTTTAGGGTGATTTTTTTAATAGCTGATACCAGGTACTAATAGTCATTTTTTCATAATTTATTTCAACGCATTTCTTATTACTACCAATTGGCAGAAGAATGGTAGACAATTTCTTGATAATCAATCTGTATAAAAATAAAATACGCGTTTGGCTTTAAATTTAGATAATGACCTGTAAACGACTGTCACTTTCATGAATC
>NC_051396.1:16519658-16522158 GCF_015228065.2 Penaeus monodon | reverse complement strand
CGAACCCGTGGAATATGAGTATCTGTAAATACAGGCAGGTATGTGAAGAAGTACATGGCATCGAAGAGAAGTGAAGGGAATCGGAGTGGAATAACAAACGATGACGATTTACGGGCGAGAGGGACAAGGAGGTCGCGTAAGAAAGAGAGAGAGAGAGAGAGAGAGAGAGAGAGAGAGAGAGAGAGAGAGAGAGAGAGAGAGAGAGAGAGAGAGAGAGAGACAGACAGACAGACAGAGAGAGAGAGAGACAGAGAGAGAGAGAGAGATGACATTTGATGCTTCGAGTGTGAGTGTAAGTGTGAGTGTGAGAGTGAGAGAGTGAGAAGAGACGATGAGGTTGCAGAATGATGCGTGATGGACGGCGCTAGGATGGATGACGTGCGGGTGACGGGCAGGCTGAGGACGGGGAAGGAAGGACGCTCGACAGGTGACATTCAAATTGCGGTCCAGCCAATTGACGAATGATCCTCGTCCACGCGGCAAACGAGTGACGACCATTTAATAGACAGTTAGCGCACTATAAACGGCTGAGTAATTCGTCAAAGGCGGAAATATGGAAAACCAATGCATTTGCAGAAATTTACAAAGCTTGTGTTTGGCAGAAATACATGTAAGAAGTGAAAATAAGGCAAAGCACCCGGTATGTCTTCAAGGGTGAGGGAGATCTGCCCAGTGAAGGCACGTCATCAGACCGGGTGTAAACAGAGGACGGGGGATAAGAATGAAAAAGGGTGACGTTAAGGGAAGCTGTGAGAGTGACGTCTGTCGCTGAGGGAACTAAGAGGATCACGACGCCGACGACGGAAGAGGATCGCAAGGGTGTAATCATAAGGGTGGCGGAAGAGTTATGGATTAATAACGACGAGGGAGGCGGAGGAGAGAGAGGCAAAGAGTGACGAAGGATGGTGACGGCGGAGGAGAGGACGGCAAAGGTTGTGACGGCGAAAGAAATCGGTAAAGGGTGACAAGGGAGGAAAGGTCGGCGAAGGGTGACGGAGGAGGGTGATGGCGAAGGGTGACGGAGGAGGGTGATGCCGAAGGGTGACGGAGGAGGGTGATACGGGAGAGGACGGCAAAGAGTGGCGAAAGTGTGCGGTGAAAGGGATCGGAAAAAGGTGACAGGGGGGGAGGGTCGCCGGAGGAGGGTGACGGCGCGATAGAGGTCGGCGAAGGGTGACGGCAAGGGTGACGAACGGATTCGCGATCTGCCTCCTCACAGATCCTCCCGGACTCACGGCGGTTTGGCCCGATTATTGAATTATCGACAGCCGTAAAAAGAATATTTATACCACACTATATCCTTCAAGTTTATAGATTTTCGGATAAAATATGCCAGATTTCATATTGAGAAGTGACAAATAGCCTTTTTACATTAAAGAATTCTAGGCGCGTTATCATCAGGTTTTATAGGTTAGTTAACTTTTAATGGTAAGAGCTAATGACACACAGCCGTCTACGAATATGTTCCCTTACTTAGGAAAATCACCTTTTAAAGTGGTTATAGGGCGCCCTCCTGCCCTTTGGATTGGGGAGTGTCTAAATGATTGCGCTCTCCCCCTTGTTGCCTTGAGGGGAAAGCAAGACAAGGAAAAGATGATAGCAAAAGTGGATAAAAAAGTTAAGAAGTCCATACTCATCCGTCGGTTCATCTTTCTACTTGATCGTATGTATATCTTTCACAATAAAATTTTACTGTATGGCCCCCTCCGCACACACACATACACGCACACGCACGCACCCCCCCTAAACACACACACACGCACGCACACGCACGCACGCACGCACGCACGCACGCACGCACGCACGCACGCACGCACGCACACACACACACACACATACACACACACACACACACACACACACACACACACACACACACACACACACACACACACACACACACACACACACACACACACACACACACACACACACACACACACACACACACACACACACACACACACACACACACACACACACACGGGAAAGATTTTACACTTCTTTCGAGTCGCCACGTTTCCGCTGCTTCAGAGCGAGCTTCCTTGTCAGCATACATCTCTCCCGGACTGTACACTTATCTCTTATAGTTCGATGAATTATTGGCTTGATTTTTATATAACTTTTCAGGTCTCCTTGACCTGTGGTCGGTTGTACTAAGAAGGAAAGAGGAAGCGTAGCATATTACGCACTCTACTGTGCGCCACTTGAGTTTGTATTTGTATCTCTATAGTACCATCTACGTCTCTCTCTCTCTCTCTCTCTCTCTCTCTCTCTCTCTCTCTCTCTCTCTCTCTCTCTCTCTCTCTCTCTCTCTCTCTCTCTCTCTCTCCTCTCTCTCTCTCTCTCTCTCTCTCTCTCTCTCTCTCTCTCTCTCTCTCTCTCTCTCTCTCACAAGCACACAACACACACACACACACACAAGCACACACACACACATACATACATACATACATATATATATATATATATATATATATAATATATATATATATATATA
>NC_051396.1:16509658-16514658 GCF_015228065.2 Penaeus monodon | reverse complement strand
CCATCTATAGCAACAATTATATTTATGACAGTAAGTGTGATGTGATGATGTTGATGTTGATGATGATGATGATGATGATGATGATGATGATGATGATGATGATGATGATGATGGTGATGGTGATGGTGATGGTGATGGTGATGATGATGATGATGATGATAATAATAGTGATGATGATAGTGATGATGATAGTGATGATGGTGATGGTGAAGATGGTGAAGATAACAAGAACAACTACAAAGCTAGAAACAGGAACATATACACCACCGCCATTATCATCAATCATTTTAACATAATGATAAAAAGAATGAGTCTTCCCCATTATTCACCGAGCTTCGACAGCCACGTTTTTTCGTCCTGTGTAATCAAGAACAGCGCCGACATTTTCATGCATATCTGTATCACACAACAACATGCCCCATTCCCTCGAGAAAAAAAAACAAACAAACAAACAACAACCAGTCGTGGAAACGCAGGAAGGTCGTAAAAGAAAAAAAGGGAAAAGCAAAGTGATTTGTAATTTCCATAACACGGTCACTGATTACCCATCTTGGACATTCGTCTCACAAGCGTTATGCGTTCGGTCCTTATATATCCACTTTAAAATCACCCTATTAAAACGGTCTTCCCTTATTGCTACGACGTTTAAGCTGATGTCGCATTTCCCTTCCCAGTGTCTTTCGCTTGCCTGCAATTCGTATAACTTTGTGGTAGGGGAAGGTTGAGGTAAGGTGTTGGGGTATGCGGTTCTGTAATTCATTTCCGTCCATGTTTCGGGAATAGTTGTTGTTACTCGTCATTATCATAACAACTTCAGCAATTATTGTAGGGATAATAGAAATAATGATAATGGTAATCACCATAGCAGTAATAATAACAATAGTAGCATGGCAGTGGTGGTGTTAGTGGTAGTAATAGTAGTAGTAGTAACAGTAGTAATAGTGGTAGTAGTAGAAGTGATAGTAGTAGTAGTAGTAGTAGTAGTAGTAGTAGTAGTAGTAGTAGTAGTAGTAGTAGTAGTAGTAGTAATAGTCGTAAAATTATTATTATTATTATTATTATTATTATTATTATTATTATTATTATTATTAGTAGTAGTAGTAGTAGTAGTAGTAGTAGTAGTAGTAGTAGTAGTAGTAGGAGTAGGAGTAGGAGTAGGAGTAGGAGTAGGAGTAGGAGCAGTTGTAGCAGTAGAAGAAGAAATATAAGTAGTAATAGTAATTGTAGGAGTATAATTAGGCCGATTTGCATAATCCTAATATCAATAATGATAAAGATGGAGATGACAGTTCTAACAATAATAATGACAACTATAATAATAACATTAAAAGGATAAAAAACATGATAATGACTATAGAAGAAGTACACCAGTATAATAAAAGAATGATTATAAAGATAATTATCTACTCTTTCTTTCTCATTTTCGTGAAGTAATCTGGCACACGAATCCCATAAAACAATAAGTATGATCTCTTAACGACAATTATCAAATATCACAGTCCATTTTTCTCCTAGTTGAATTTAGAGAGAAGAGCCAATTTTCTCTTTGGATTTTTTTTTTCTCTTTTACTTCTTCGACCTCATCTCCTTTCCTGATCTCATTCTTAGCGTTTATGAGCTAAATTGTAACGAGTTTACCCAATTTTATCGCACTAAAGTAAAATATACGAGCCTGCCTATTATGAGGGTGTGCCACTGAGATATGATTTTTTTCTATACATTTATATATATATATATATATATATATATATATATATATATATATATATATATATATATATATATATATATATATATATGTGTGTGTGTGTGTGTGTGTGTGTGTGTGTGTGTGTGTGTGTGTGTGTGTGTGGTGTGTGTGTGTGTGTGTGTGTGTGTGTGTGTGTGTGTGTGTGTGTGTGCGTGTGCGTGTGCGTGTGCGTGTGCGTGTGCGTGTGCGTGTGCGTGTGCGTGTGCGTGTGCGTGTGCGTGTGCGTGTGTGTGTATCTAGTCTTATTTTTTAAATAGAGACAGATAGGCAGATAGAATGATAGATAGACAGACAGGCAGGGAAGCAGGCAGGCAGGTAGGCAGGCAGGTAGGCAGGCAGGCAGGCAGGCTGGCAGGTAGGCTTACAGACAGACTGACAGACTGATAGAGTGATAGACTGATAGACAGACAGACAGACAGACAGACAGACAGACAGACAGACAGACAGACAGACAGACAGACAGACAGAAAGACAGATAGATAGACAGATGGATAGATAAATATATAGATAGACTGATATAGATAGATAGATAAATAGACATAGACAGGCAGGGAGGGAGGCAGGCATGCAGGCAGGCAGGCACGGAGGCAGACATGCAGGCAGGTAGGCAGGCTTGCAGACAGACAGACAGACAGACAGACAGACAGACAGACAGACAGACAGACAGAAGACAGACAGACAGACAGACAGACAGACAGACAGACAGACAGACAGACAGACAGACAGACTGACAGACAGACAGACAGACAGACAGATAGACGGACAGGCGGACAGATAGATAAATAGACAACAATAAGGACATATCGATAGGTATATAGCTAAAGAGACACATAGATGTAGATAAACAGATAAAACTATAGACAGGTAGGTAAATAGATAGATAGATTGATAGATATAGTGAGCACAGCTTGTTTTACCTTTTCATTTTGGTTTTTAAAAACTCACCTCTTCTCTTGCCTTGGTCATCATAAAGAGAATTAAGTCACAAGTATACATTTCACATTATTTTTTCCATGATAATGTAAGCAAAGACAGACGTTTTCTTTCTTCTGAAAATTTATTGCGATTTTTTTTTCTTATTCGTATATGTTGGACAATTGAAATGAGGTGACCGTCCCTATCTCATTACTCCAACCGTAATGAAGGTAATCCCCTTTATAAGACAAATCTAATTAAAGATTCATTAATGTGCGAGTCCAGCAATGTAAATGATGTTAATGTGATTTATGTAGCTGCTTTCAGTCACGGTGTACCCAAATTAGTTTAAGACAAGGACTCGATAAGCGAAATCGAGATTCGCGTTTCAATATTTAATTCTGGCATTTAACTTCGGAGTTACAGCTGCGCGCGTAAGCTACGATAAATACACAAAAACAGTAACATATCCCGATGTGTAAACAAGCATATATATAAACAGAGGTAAAGGCTGGCTCTTGCAACAGTATTCATGCCATTTAAAGTTCTGTATGATGCCATTTTTCCTTTGTTATGTGATGTAGAACTGAAAAAATAATAAAATTAGTGTGAATGAAAAAAACACGCACAAACGTATGTATATTATGTGTGCGTGCTTTAATAGATAGACGAATAATATATATATATATATATATATATATATATATATATATATATATATATATATATATATATATATATATATATATATATATATATACACACGTAGATTTCTGTATGTAAAATCGTAAAGCGAATTCTTATCCTCCTGATATACATCAGTATATGCACATTCCAACTCAGCTCCATTTCAGTACGACAGATTTTTTCTTCTTCGGTGAAATCGAATATAACGCTTCCAAACACAATATTTGTGCGTGTACACGTATAGACAAATGCATTATTTGTGCGTGTAATAGTTTTAGTGTAAACGAATGCTATCCTGAACGAACAAAGCCAAATACAGAACAGTGTAAACAGGCTGATGATATAAATACAGCATTCCTATAATGCCAACAAGCAGTGGCGGCAGCGCAGCCATAACTCTGGCAGGGGAGCGATATCTCCACACAGGCACCAGCTTATGACCGTTGGGAGATTTCTGAGGCGTGAGGAAAAGGGAGAACAGGGGGAAGTAAGGGGAAAGGGGAAGCAAAGGGCAGAGGGGAGAGGAAGGCAGACAGAAGGGTGAGGGCAACGGTGCCTGGTAGAGGTAGAGGCCTTGTGAAGAAGGAGAAAGGGGCGAGGGAGTGAAAATGGGAGTGCGAGGGGGAGAAAGAATAGGAGTGGGAATGGGAGTGGGAGTGGGAATGGGAATGGGAGTGGGAGTGGGAGAGGGAGAGGGAGTGGGAGTGGGAGTGTGGAGTGGGAGTGGGAATGAATGTGGCAGTGGGAGGGACGAGGGAGTGAGGGCAACGAAATAAGCTCCGGACTGTCGACTGAATCGAGGTGGGATTCCAGCGATGCTCCGGGAGGGAAGCGCACGACACAGGCTGGACAGCAAAGTGGCCATGTAGCTGTAGTCCGCCTGCTCGCCCGGCCAGGAGACAATGACCACGTTGTTGGTCTTTAATTAATAGCAGCTAAGTAGTGTGTCGTGCGGAGGATCGTGGGCGCTTTGATATAGGCACAGGGTATTGCGGCAGAGGATAAAAGGATGCAACGAGGCCTCGGCAAGGAGCGAGTGGGAGAAGAGAGTGTCTTTGCAAAGGAGAGAGAGAGAGAGAGAGAGAGAGAGAGAGAGAGAGAGAGAGAGAGAGAGAGAGAGAGAGAGAGAGAGAGAGAGAGAGAGAGAGAGAGAGAGAGAGAGAATGAATAGAGGATTTGATCGTTTCTAAAGAAAGTAAAGAAACATTTGAAAGGCCCATTATATACATTTTATGTATAGATTTTTTCCCTAAGATTTATTTATAGAAAAGCAATTATTCAAAACCCATATATCATGAAAAGGCACACTGAGACGACATTCTAAGAACTTTCCAATGATGACGAGAGTATGTAACAAGTACCAGGCCAGCGAGGCTAGAGTGATGGGGGTGGGGTTGGCAGGAGTGGGGGGGGGTGACCGATGGCAGGTCATTACTCAATATGTGCAACAATGTGGGAAGTAACCAGCTCAAGGGGCGGGTGGGAATTTAGTAGCGTTCGCTCTTCTAATAGTCCAAACCTTTTAGTCATATAACCCTAAATGATATAGATACAAAGAAATATTTAAAAACGCTTGCAGAGACACATACGTATTCTACTATCGATAAGAACGAACAAATAAACAAACAAAAAAACGTACATGCACACG
>NC_051396.1:16502158-16504658 GCF_015228065.2 Penaeus monodon | reverse complement strand
TCGAAGGTCGGCTGGGATGCCGGTGGGGGAGGATTTTGCTTTGTTTTTGTTTTGTTGTTTGGCTTTTGTTTTTTGTTTCATTTTATCATATTCTGTTTTGTTGTTGTGATACTTGGTATTCCCTGTTTTTATTGAAAACATTTTTTTTCTACATTTACCTATCCATATACGAAGAACATAATATACTCTAAATTACACATTAGTTTAAAAAAATGAATAAAAAAAGGACTAAAGTAGAATATGAGAGAGGAAAAAATAACACACTACCTTTAACTATTGAGTCCAAACACCGCAGCCGAAGTAATTTATCAACAGAACGAAATGAAAAGTCGGCGAGAACCCAACACGGGCGCCACGTCTCCCAACTCACACACATCAAATTCTAAAATCAAATCCCATCAAAACTCGAGCAAAACAATTTAATCTCGACCAAAGCTTTCGGCATGGCCCCTGCGATCGCCTTTTCATCGCCTCGGGCAAGAAAAAAAGAACAAAAAGAGAAAATTATGTCCCAAAAGAATCCATTCCCTATGGGACGACGGGGAGGGGGGAGGGGGGAGGGAACAAGGAGGGGGAAGGAGAAAAAAAGGGAGGAAAAAAGGAAGGAAGCTCATTATAGTCTGACTTATGGTGAGTTTGGATGAGCTAATTTCCTGCCCAATATGTTCGATAATCACCAATTATCAGGTAACTGGTTTATTTTACGACTTCTACAAGGGGTCTTGACGAGGGGGAGATGTGACCCCTCGCCGCCCCTCTTTTCTCCTTAGCTTCTTCTTTCCGGATCCTCGCGTCCCCCCCCCTCCCTCCTCCTCCTCCTCACTCCGCTCGACATGAATTTATCTCTCTCTTTGCCTTTGTCTGTGTCTGTCTGTCTGTATGTTCTGTCTCTCTGTATGTCTGTGTGTCTCTTTCACTTCCTCTTCGTCGTTTCTTTAGCCCCTTACCCCTGTTTTCACCCTCACCCTGCCTCAAAATTCTACCCAATTTCCATCTCACCCTGTGCTCACCTCGCTTTCACCCTCCTCCCTTAAGGGTGTGGCAGTGTCAAGTGTCATAACCCTCGCGGTGGTGTCGAAGGAGTGTCCCGGTTTTGGTGATGGCGTCGAGGTATTGTTCCCAAGAAGGCCAAGAAATTTCTTACTCTCGTAAATCTCTTGGATTACACTTATTCATCTTGGCATAATGGATGATCGCGAGTATGTCCTTCATTTTTGGGGGAGTTTTGCTTTGGGATGAAAATTGCGAGTGTTTGTATTTTTTTTCTCATATCAGTTTATTCTTGTTTTTCATTTTCATTTATCTTTTTTCAGATCCCTTTTCCGATTACCATAGAGTGATTCAACGAACATCTTTCACAGAAGGGTTAAAATTTAAATTACAACACCAACCTTGATGCACTCATTTCCGCTCGAACGATCATAATTCTCTTCCATTTTTCATTTTTCTTTTTCTCTTTTATGGGCGTTTATACATTTCTTGTTATTGACTTGGTACACTTATTAACAGCCTCAACAAGAATATTGTTGACACGGCGCCCATTTCAACCGATAGCATAAATAATGTTATTGACAGAAGGCGCCATTATGAGGAGAGTGTGCAGGGGAGGGGAGGCTGGCAGGGAGGGGGGATCGTAGATCAGGTGGCGCTGCTTGTGGTATTGCTGATAAGAGGGCGTGATGGGGCAACAATGGCCGATATTGAATATTATTGTTAACTTCTAGTAAAAAGAGGAAATGATACATTATTTCGAGGGGCAAACACTATATCTATGTTAGACTACTCACTATCTCAGCTGGCTTATTCAATACCATTTATTGACGGAACAGTTGACTGTGGATTAACGTTTCTTCATCTTTTTACATTCCTCGTCTTTGTTACTGTTACGTCTAAATTCAGAAAAAAATATTCATCACATTATATAATCAAATAATTTCAATGCATTCGCTTATAGTAATGATACATATATTAACTACAGATATAATGGCCAAGATAAGCACCAAGGATAATAGAGCTTAAAGTGATATCTATCGTCTGTTCCCTGAGTCCTTACAGAACATCCTCCGTTTCATAATCATCATTACAATCCAACAGACGCACAACAGGACAACCTCGTGAACAGCGCCGTCGTTACGCCATCATCATGGTTACGCCGCCAGCCCTGTTTACGCCATCCAAAAAGCGCCTTTCGAAAGACACCCGATAAGGGCGACGTTTCCCCGGGCGATGCGGGAAACCACAAGAAGAAATGTCGGGAGTGTTTCTGTTCTTTGGGCTACCACTTCGTCACGGGGAAAATCTCATCAGCAATACGTGTCTACTCGGGAACATTTGCAGGTGGGAGATCATCAGCTTGCCCCCAGGTATTTTGCTTTATAAATCGGGATAGTTATCATTTCCTTACCCATGTGTATCTAGGAATGTCTCTCCCCTTTTGGGATCTCTCCTTTACTTGTAAGGAAGGAAGTGGACAAAAAAGAGGGGTAGAATAAGAAAGAAA
>NC_051396.1:16484658-16494658 GCF_015228065.2 Penaeus monodon | reverse complement strand
GTAATTGGCCACCTACCTTCATGTCGATCTCCCCCTCCCCTCTCCTCCCTCCCTTAGTCCCTCCTTCCCTCACTCCATCCCTTCCTCTTACCCTCTCTCCCTCCACATCAGCGAGTCACCACCACTTGCGTACATTCGCTAACTGTCCTCGAAAAGTTAATCTATTACAGGCCGAGGGACTTTCGGTCAGTTATGGGGAAAAAGCCTTCAGTTATATTCTTTACATGAATATATATATAACAAACAAACACACACACACACACACACACACACAAATATATATATATATATATATATATATAATATATAATATATATATATATATATATATATGTATATATATATACATATATATATATAATATATATATATATATATATATATATATATATATATATATATATATATATATATATATATGCATACAGACATATATATATATATGGATAGATACAGAGATAGATTGATAGATAGAGAGAGATAGATGGACAGATAGACAAATAGACAGACAGACAGATAGGCAGACAGACAGACAGACAAACATACAGACAGACAGGCGGACAGAAGAGAGAGAGAGAGAGAGAAACAGACAAATAGACAGACAGACAGACAGACAGACAGACAGACAGACAGACAGACAGACAGACAGACAAGCAGACAGACAGACGGCAATACATGTGATGTAAGGCAGAGCTGCTGTACAATTATTTCAAAACACCAGAAACTCGTCAGGAAGCTTTATTCTCTCTTGAGGACATTTTATAAACTCGATATTGACAAAAGTGAAAATCTGAAGCTGATGTTCTTTTTCATTTATAACTTTCCCCTTTACTCAACATGATAAGTAATAATTCCCTCAGCAACAAAATATGATAATGGAAATATTACACCCCTAAGTACCAAGCGACGCTGTAAAACGGTAAAGATCAATTATAATGAAATCTATCAATGAAACCAGCAGCCAGCGGTGCAGCCTTCTGCAGTCATCAAGACACGCTCCATCACTAAAACAAACAGTAACAACAACAACAACAACAAAAACAACCTCTCCATCATTCAAGTGAGGGGAGGAGGGGAGAAAGCTGAGAATAATTTCTCCCCTCTAACTTTGATAATAGAATTGGGGGCGTGTCAGAATCTCTTCATTTTTCACTTACAGCCAGATGAACTTTGTGATAAAGAGTCAAGGAGACATAATGACGCGGGGATTGGTGGAGAGAGATAGGGAGAGGGAGAGGGAGAGGGAGAGGGAGAGAGAGAGGGAGAGAGAGAGTCTTTGGCGAGAGTCTCTTGTACAAGTCTTATGAAAATACATGTTACCTGCCAACTTAAGTCACGCAGCCGAGACTCCGTGAGCGTACAGGGTCTGACGGGGGCTAAGAAGGGTGAGAGGAGGAGGAGGAGGAAGAGATGGAGGAGGGGGAGGTCCAAGAAGAGGAAGAGGGGAAGGGGGTGCAGGGGCCCGCGGGGGGGAAAGGGCGTGAGGGAGCCGAGGACGGGGTATTTGCTCTCGTGCTCGGCCAAACTTTGACGAGGCTGAGGGGGAGGATATTTGTTCTTGGTGTTCCGGGAGGAGGTGGAGGGAGATAAAGAGGTTCCTCGTAAGGGTGAGGAGCGGAGATAAGGGTGTGTCTCTCGAGGATGAGGGTAAGGAGAGAGATGATAGAGCGACGGTTTCATGGAAGACCTCAGATGAAACAAAAGGGGGGTTCATCTCTGGGCGAAGGCGGGGCTAAAGGTGTAAACAACGGGAGAAAGAGAGGTGCTAACGAAGAAGATGAACAGCCTGTAGATACGGAAAGAAAAAAAATGAGGAAAGACAAAAGAATAAGAAAGGGAAGGGAGCAGCAGAACAAAGAAAAACAAGGGAGGCACCGTAGCGAGAAGTGCGAGGGGGAGGCAGGAGGCGAAGACAAGAGTTTGGATAAGGGACCAAAAGAGAATGAAAAATGCAGTCTTGGCTCTGTTTGTAAAGTGTATTGGATCAGATAATGAAGTGTTCCTGTCGTGAGAACACAGGAAGGACACTTGAGTTCTACCGGAGGATCTCTAGCGCAACATCGACGGAGGAGAGGAATAATTAGGGTGAACCGTTACATGCGACTCAAATCGGCAGGATGGGAGAGAGGCGCGAGAGAGGGATGGGGCGAGAGATAGACAGATAAATGGATAGAGCGATAGATAGATAGGCAGGAAGATAGACTAATGCGTAGACAGACAGGCAAATAGATATATAAAACGAAAAAGATAAGAGAGATAGATAGGCTTTATGTTGGCAGAGAGAGAGAGAGCGAGAGAGTAAAAAGGGGAAAAGAAGGGAGGGAGGGAAGGGGAGGGAAGGAAGGGGGGAAGGAGAGAGGAAAGGAGAGAGAGAGAGAGAGAGAGAGAGAGAGAGAGAGAGAGAGAGAGAGAGAGAGAGAGAGAGAGAGAGAGTTAAAGAAGAGACAGACACAGACAAACAGATGAAAATGAAACAGAGACATAGGCAGGGATGGCCAGACAGACAGACAGACAATCAGAGACGGAGACAGATAAACAAACAAACAACCAGGCATACAAACAAAAACAGAGAGAGGTAGACAAAAAGGTGAAAAAAAAATATATACCCCTACACATAATCCACACCCTTTTCTGTTGTGAACTGATAATCCCATACACAATACAGAGAAGCCTTGAAAAAAGAAGAATCATGTATTTCTTTTGCTTCTCGGGTGATGCCATAAGAATCCAGTGGACGAGATAAATCTTCAGCGAGAGAATCCGAGCGTTATGTCTGATGGAGTGTTTTGTGGTGAGAGTGGTGATACTGAAAGGAGTGGTGAGAGTGAGAGTGGTGATACTGAGAGCAGTGGTGAGAATGAGAGTGGTGATACTGAGAGCAGTGGTGAGAGTGAGAGTGGTGATACTGAGAGCAGTGGTGAGAGTGAGAGTGGTGATACTGAGAGCAGTGGTGAGAGTGAGAGTGGTGATACTGAGAGCAGTGGTGAGAGTGAGAGTGGTGATACTGAAAGCAGGGGTGAGAGTGAGAGTGGTGATATTAAAAGGAGTAGTGAGTGAGATGAGAGTGAAAGGAGTGGTGAGAGTGAGATGAATAGTGAGAGTGAAAGGACGGGCGAGAGTGGTGAATGTGGTGAGAGTGTTGTATGGTGAGTGTTCTGAAGAGAGAGTGTTACGTGGTGAGAGTGACGTGCAGTGAAAATGGTGAGACAAGTTTTTGCGATGAAATTAGTGAGAATGGTGAGAAATTGTTGTATGGTGATGTCTGACTCGTAGTTAGGAATGTAATGATAAAGTGTGTGTGTGCCCAGTGTACTATGAAGCGTGTGCTATTTTCTGTGCTGCCGGGATTCTATCATTAAGAGTATAATAATTTGTATAAAAACCTAGTGTATACTGATTCCAATATATGAAATGATCCATAGTACAAAATATCATCATGTAATATTACGTTATACCGTGTATTGCTTCTACAAATACATGGTAGTATGCCTGTGTGTGGAAGGGACGGCTATTCTAGAACAGCACTTCTAAGGATAAACACACACTCCTAGTATTGGGTCTATAAGGAAGGGTCTGTTTACCACCTTTGTATGGGATCCCTTGGGTCCTCAGGGACGTATGAGGAGGCTGGCGCTGAAGAGAGATGGGGATGAGAGGACCTTATACAGAGCTCGAATAGGATCTCCTTGGCCAAGATTTTTTTGTCTGGTTTTCATTACCTTAAGGATTTTTGTACCTATAAAAAATGCGTCCAAAGGAACATTAAAATGCATATGTAGAACAAAAGTTCAAAATTGCCATTCCAAAAGGAGAAACGAAAAAGTTATGTTCATGTAATAGAAGTAATTTTGACAACTCGACCAACTGACGTAGTACTTTAGTGACGACCAGAGTTTTAGAGTTTTGAGAATTATCCTTCCAAGCCATTTTCCAACACAACTTATCTTTAACGCGCTAAACAAAACCCGTTCTCGTGTTGCAGTGTTAACATTGCACGCTCTGCTGTCAAGCAATTGCAGTAACAGAGCATGCGGGTACAAAGGTTACTCGAGTTAGGGATAATGTAATATGAATATCTTTTTAAAAAAAACTAGACGCAGCACCAAAGACAATTTCCTGTTTTCCTGCTGCTCCTTCCTATTTTCCTCTCTATAAACTCATTTCTTCCGTTGCAACGTCTATCTTTTTTCCATTTATATCCTCCGTAATAATCTCTTTTTTCCCCTTTCCTCTTCTATTCTCTCACTATTTCCCTTGCATCATATTTTCCCCTTGTCTCTCTTTCCATCACGCCTCCCGCTGGTAATAAAGCGAAAAGAACGTGAGAACTCAACTCCGAGTAACACCGAATATTATATAACTCCAGAAGAAAGGCCAGTTTACCCTAAGCACAGTCTAGGACGACCTAGAACCTGAACAGCTGATTGAGGAGATAATTCTGAGCTTTCATGATCTCCATTAAACACTAAAGTCGCAAGCGGGAACGAGAGATCACCTTACGCTTGTTATGCGTGTAACTGAGAGATATTGCTCTGTCGCAGCATCCCTTCTCTTCTCTCTCTCTCCATCTCTGTTTCTGCTTCTCCGTGTCTCTATCTTTCACTCTTTCTCTCTCTTTCTCGCTCCCTCGCTCGGTGTCTCTGGTCTCTCTATCTTCCTCTCCCTCTCTCCGTGTCAGTCATTTGTTGGTTACCACATCCCTCTTAGTCTGTTTCTTCCCGCGTCACTCTCATTCTCTCTCTCGCAGTCTTTATCATCTCTCCCCTCCTTTATTATTCTAACTCACTTATAATTTTCATTTGACGCATACTCCCCTCTCCTATCGGTTCCCCAGTAAATCATTCCTTTCCTGTACAATTATTCTCCGAGCGTACCTTAACCCTTCTCCTTATTCCCCATTCACAAATCAACTTTCTCCCTTTCCCCTTTTTCTTTCGCCCCTCACATCCACATACCACTTCACGTCACTTCCCTAACCTAAACTCCTTGTTCTCCCATCATCTGCCTCTCTCTCCCTCTTCCCCTCACCCCTCTCTCCCCTCGTCCTCATCCCGCTCGCTCCCCTCGGTCTCGTCTCGACACGTTATTTCTGCTTGCCTCGCCTCTCCCCTCACCCCTCTCCTCCCTTCCTTCTCCCCCCTCCCCTCTCCCGCCTTTGCTCCCCGCCTCCCGCCTTTGGTTACGGCACTTCACCTCTCTCGCTTGCTCCAGTCTCGGCGCATTACCCTCCCTCTCCCCTCACTCCCTGCCGCTACCCTTCACCTCGCATCACCCCCGAGTTTCTTCTTCCTCAACTAAAGCAAAACCGGTCCTCATTATTCTCACATTTACCGAGTTTCATTATGTTGTAGCGCCTTCCTCGCCCCCGTCGTCGACACTGCCTAAGAAGAAGCAGGCCGCGAGTGAGTGTAATACGAGGAGAAAAGAAGGGAGGGAGAAAGGGAGGAAGGGAGGGAGGGTGGCAGGCGGGGAGGGAAAGAGGAATAGAGGGAGGGATAGAGGAGAGAGAGGAAAAATTCATATGAGAGAGAGAGAGAGAGAGAGAGAGAGAGAAAGAAAAAAAGAAAGGACCTTCGGCAAGGACGCATAAGTATTGATGGTTTGACTCTATAAAGGTATTTTTCAGCTTTAAGACAACGGCCCGTTCCTTAAACTCATCGGAATGATAATACAATACTTTATGCTAATCACAGCGTAAATGTCGATATAAAATAACATGATAAAGTAATTCAGATTAACATTAATATTTTCCCATGCCCAATATGGTGTTTAAAGAAAAGTATCTATTTTCCAGTGCACGGTTAGGAACTTTTGAAATTTCACATTTTCATTTACATACATTATAATACGAAGTGTTGCCAACTGACGTGGTCGTTTTTATAACCTCTGTGTCTTCATTATCATAAAGGAGATAACAATAAGATATTTTTAACCTTGGCTTTAATAGAAGTTAATAATATACTCGGTATAATGTTGAAATCTCCTATACCTCCAAGCACTATAACGGATTTCCATACGGATTCTCGAAAAGCGAAAAAAGCGAAAAATCTTGGGAGAAAAAGGGTGAAAAAACGAGTCCGATAGTGGAATTCATAACCTCAGCATCAGTCAGTTCCTTTCGGTGCCCTCGAGCCATCGGCAGAAGGGATGGATTGAATTCCACGCAGGCTTTTAATTATTCATTAGCCGCGGCTAAGAAGGTATCAAAAATCTTGAGGAACGTGTTATCGGGCGCTCTGTCAGTGAGAAGCGACTTTGCATAATTTAAAGAGGATCGTCCATTTTCTCCCTGTAAAATTTTGCATACCTTTTACCGCCCGTCTCCATTGCTACACAGGAGGTGTTGGGCAGGACGAGGCGCCGGTGTTTTAGTCGTTGGGCTGATGAGCATTCCCCTGTTAGACAAATATGGCCGCTTCCGGGAGACTTGGGAGGCACACATTCGCTCCAGGTGCGAAACGCTTGTTTACAGTCTGGAATAAAAGGTGATCACCCAGGGGGAGAAGGGGGGAGGGAGGGAGGGAGGGAGGGAGGGGCAGAATGGGAGAAAGAGGGGGGGAGGGAGAGACGGGTTGAATGAGAGGAGAGAGAGAGAGAGAGAGAGAGAGAGAGAGAGAGAGAGAGAGAGAGAGAGAGAGAGAGAGAGAGAGAGAGAGAGAGAGAGAGAGAGAGAGAGAGAGAGAGAGAGAGATGTATAGATAGGTAGAGATATATAAATAGGCAAGTAGATAGAGTGGTAGATAAGTAGAAAGACAGACAGACAGACCGACAGACCGACAAATACATACATATATACTATATATATATATATATATATATATATATATATATATATATATATATATATATATATATATATATATATATATATATATATATATATATATATATATGATATATATATATATATATAACACACACATATATATATATATATATATATATATATATATATATATATATATATATATATATATATATATATATATATATATATATAAAGAGAGAAGAGAAGAGAGAGAGAGAGAGAGAGAGAGAGAGAGAGAGAGAGAGAGAGAGAGAGAGAGAGAGAGAGAGAGAGAGAGAGAAAGAGAAAGAGAGAGAGAGGGAGAAGGAGAAATCCAGGAGAGGGAGAGGGGGAGCGGAGGTGCCTTGAGTACGATACAGGGGTAGATAGCATTAGGGAGATGAGCTGGAGAAAGTAAACGGCGCAGGAAAAGGGTATAATGAACGCAAAAAAGGAGACATGGGATACCAGAATAAAGGGGGAAACACTGGAAACCAAGAATGGGAAAGGGAAATGGCTAGAATAAGAGATATGAAGGAGGGGGGGAGGAAAGCTACAAAAGACAGAGAGACGGAGGAGGAAAAAAAAGGATGAAAGGGCAGAGAGAAGCGAAGAGCATGCGTAACACAAAACGTTAAAAACAACGAGAAAAAGTGAAGAGAAAGAACCAGGAGCAAATGGACAGAACAAGGAGTAAGGAAGAATGAAGAATGGGGTGAAAGGGAGCGGGAGAGTGTAGGGGGAGGGAGGGAAGGAGAGGAGAGAGCGAGAAGGGGAGAACGAAGGAAGAGGGAGAGGAAGGAGGGAGAGACGGGGAGGATTCAGAGCAGCTCCCTCAGGTACCTCAGGCCCCCACTCAAGAGGAACTCATTAGTAATTACTTTTCCTTAAGAAATAAGGCACGTTTTATGCCGATATTCTAAAAACCTCAGGAAAAATATTTTTCATGCGTAAATTCATGCTGTAATGTCTAGGGGGAATTCTTTTTCAAGGTAAAAACGTCTGGGATATTTGTGTGAGTTTAACATTTTGTTTTAAAAATGGCAAATCTGTATCGAACAAAGAAAGAAATGAGTAGGCAGTCTCACAAGAATTCTTTTAGATACAACTATTCTCTTCCTTCCCTTTGGAAGATTCAAAAGCATAGCAAAAGTCTCGTTAAATCTAAAGCAGAGGACGAAAAAAAGAGAGAGAAAAAACTTCCTCATATGAAAATATCTCAAAAAAGAAAGTACCAAAACAAGAGGTGTTGAGAGAAACACCTTCTCGTGGACATCGTTCTGACAGCTGACAGCAACGTCCTCCTTCCTTCCCCCTCCCCTCCTTCCTCTACGACCCCCTATGCCTCCTGTCACATGGTCTCAGATTTCGTGTCTACTTTATCAACACAAAACACTTCATTGTATTCCTCCCTGACCGTCCCGTGCCTTGTGTGTCTCTCCTTCTTTGGTTACGAAAAACGCCTCTCTTTTTGCTTCTTTTTTGTTTGATGTTTCACTGTGAACTTAAGGTTTATGTTGTATGCGCACGAGAATACATACATACGAATGGATATATAATATATATATATATATATATATATATATATATATATATATATATATATATATATATATATATATATATATAACACACGCACCTGTGTATACATGTGCGTGTGTTTTATAGAAAAGTGCTTGGGTGAGTGAGTGAGTGAGAAAGAGAGAGAGAGAGAGAGAGAGAGAGAGAGAGAGAGAGAGAGAGAGAGAGAGAGAGAGAGAGAGAGAGAGAGAGAGAGAGAGAGAGAGAGAGAGAGAGAGAGATTTCTAGATACAGATTAGCACATCAAAAACCAGACAGAGACTTTGGGAACTGAAAGTGGAACAGACACACAAACAGACAGACAAGGCACACAATCTCATAGCGACGGAAACCAACAGAGAAATTTTAACTCTACGGTCTCCAGTATACGATTTCATTAATACTCCCCCCACCCGCCTGTGTCTCCATAGAGTCCATTTAGAAGCTAACGGGAATATTGGATCTAATGCTATACTGGCCAGGGACAATACATCCCGGGCCGCTCCCGAGGGATAATATCAGATTACCTGTAAGATCCTCGCTACCCACTTCCGGGGATTTTCAGCTTCAGAATGGATGCGAATACGGTTGGACGGGAGCCTCGCGGACTGCTCGGAATCTGCGCCGAGGTAAGTAGAGGATTTTTTCCCCCAAGATTTTGTCATCACTCGGTCGAACATTTGGGTTATCAATTAGGAAAAGTAAATTAAGTTGTGGGAAAAATCGCAACGAGGGAAAGATGCACAATTATACACGGATAGAAAACGAATGTAAAAAAATAAGCTGTGTAAGTAAGATAACATTAGAGAGGAGATGAAACAGACGATCACGTAGACAAAGAGGCAAATATCAAACATCTACAAAACATTAAAAGACAACAAAACTTTAATGTCAGAAGATCGAAATGAGTTCGAAACGAAACTTTTCCTTGAAAAAAGAAAGTAAATCGTTCTGCGATAAGAAAAGTAGAAGAAAAAGAAAGCAGAGATAGAGTGACGAGAGAGAAAGAGAGAGAGAGAGAGAGAGAGAGAGAGAGAGAGAGAGAGGAGAGAGAGAGAGAGAGAGAGAGAGAGAGAGAGAGAGAGAGAAGAGAAGAGATGAGAGAGAGAGAGAGATGAGAGAGAGAGAGAGAGAGAGAGAGAGAGAGAGGAGAGGGAGAGAGAGAGAGAGAGAGAGAGAGAGAGAGAGAGAGAGAAGAGAGAGAGAGAGAGAGAGAGAGAGAGAGAGAGAGAAAGAGAGAGAGAGAGAGAGAGAAAGAGAGAAAACAAATAAACAAATCTGAAGATACTGAAGTCAGATTTTTCTAGCGGTGCGCATAACAACGCGACCTTCTGGATACATCTCACTAAAGAAGCAAAAGAACGGCCTAAGCACACCGGAGGCCCCAAAACACCCACCACTTAGACGTTACACCCGCCACTTCTTCCAGACGTTTCGCATTAGATACTCATTTCCAGGAAGAGATGACCTCCTTTGAGACATTACCGGGGCGGTTCCAGGAGCTTTTAATAGCTAAACTGTTGTTAATGTATCTATATGGAAACTTCGAGTGAAAAAAAATCCACAGTGAACGGTCATCAATCTAAACTTTCAACATATACCTCCAACTTGGCAACATTTCATTGTCATTGGGTCCCCTTTCGATGTTCAGTG
>NC_051396.1:16477158-16479658 GCF_015228065.2 Penaeus monodon | reverse complement strand
CGAATTTATTGGCGCTGGATATTGGTTGTTAGGACATTACAACGTTTGGCGTGATATGGTGAGGCCTCTGGTGCTGTTGACGATGCAGGCTGTCTCCAGGGGCCTTTCGGACTGAACCAAAAAACAAAGGATAAAAACAATATACAGAGGGGCAATATTCGGCCGTTTTGTTTCATCTTGCTGCTCGAAACCTCAGTGATCACTGGTAAGGTGCAAAGGAAACGATGGATACCAAATGTAATAAGTATGATAAATAAGACATCACAAAAAAGGTAAACATCAATTAACGTTTCGGATTCAATAAATACTCCACTTCGATCTCAATGATTTCCAGAGCTATTTTTCCAGTGATTAGAAGGCTTGTGACTCCGTATTAAAGAGCCCACAAATCCGTGGTTCCCCCGAGTGAGAGGTTTACATGTTCCCCTTTAAGAGGGTTACGTAGAAACATCTCGCTACTTCCCCTCAGATACACAATACGCGCTGCTTTTGTTGTTCCTTGTTTTTCATCGGATACGGAATCGTTACCACTCTTGTTGTTATTTTGTTCTTTTCAATGTACAATAAAGTTAGGCTGCTCCCTTGTTTTTTCTCTTGCCTTTTTTTTTTTTTTTTATCGCCGCTTTCCATATTCTTATTTTGATTTCGACTTTATTCCTCCGGAGGTGCAGAGTAATCCACTTTATTTTTATTTATTTTTCCCTCCCCACAAAAAAGTTAGGGTTACTATTGGATCTTGTCGTGCTATCACTTGCACAATGGTCGGGGTTTCCTTGCTTTTTCCCTGGTTCTAACTTTCACAACAACAACGGAAGTTCGAGATGCCGACTCCAGCAAGATGCTCGTCTGTGTCAGCGCCTCAAGACCCCGATCATGTGAGCGCTCTGCTCCTTGCAGCACGTCTCTTATTACTTATATATATATATATATATATATATATATATATATATATATATATATATATATATATATATACATATATATATATGTATATATATATGTATGTATGTAAGTATGTATTTATGTATGTAATGTATGTATATATACATATATATACACATATATATACGCATACACACATACATATGGACATACAGACACCACACACACACACACACACACACACACACACACACACACACACACACACACACACACACCACACACACACACAAAATATATATATATATATATATATATATATATATATATATATATAAATAAATAAATAAATAAATAAATAAATTTCTCTCACTCTCCTCTCTCTCTCTCTCTCTCTCTCTCTCTCTCTCTCTCCTCTCTCTCTTTCTCTCTCTCTACTCTCTCTCTCTCTCTCTCTCTCTATATATATATATATATATATATATATATATATATATATATATATATGTATATATATATAGCTATTATTTTTCTCTGTTCGTCAAGTTTATACATACTGACTATTTAGAGAAGCACTTCTACCTCTAAGTGTTTGTGAGAAAGTGACAAAATGACCTAGGAAAGACCTTGGCGTTGTGGTGATATGCCATTTCATCGGTTACTGACTGTAGAGTCATTGTATTTGCTAGAAGACTGTTGATTAGTATTGCAAAAACTTTCATATTATTACTTATATCTGAATATCCTTTATAATCATAATTTTGATGTTGTCTAACGGTATTCCGAATTGAGCTGGTAATGACAAACAAATTTCTTTGTTGAATATTAGTCTCCAGTATTTTCGGTGTATGTTATTTGTCATTACTACTTTCCACTTCAAAGTTAATCAGTACTATCTTTGTTAAGGTTTTCCTTGCATGCGTGTATAAATAGTGTGAGTAAAAGCACGTGTGTATGTCATCAAGGTATGTCGTGAGTTTATTAGATTTTGTAAAAGGAAGTCTACACGAAAGTAAATAAAAGAAGAAAAAAAACAACAGGAGTAAATAAAATGCAAAAAGCCGTGCCCAGGAAAGTTGGTGCCAAGAAAACCCAAGATCCTTTCACATATTTAATGCAAATTTATTCGGCTCACAAGCAAATATGTCTCAGTGCTCGTCCTCTAGTCTGGACACTAAGTTGCCAGCTGATGTATTTTCTTTGTTCCACGAGCAACTCTCTTTTCCACGATAATGAAGAAAAATTAGACGTGGCTGTATGGGGCCCGGTGAATAAAGATGAAGCCATGAATAAATGAAGCAAAAGTGTTTGTTTCGTGCTGAATCAAGGCTGGGAAGGCAGGAAGTAGTATTTTTTTGGGGGGTCGTCTCTTGCCCACGTTATACCACGAGGCTCTAGATTGGGAGATAAATCTTATTGCATGACGTAAATGAAGAATTTATGGCGCGACTGTTTAAAAGGTGTCCGCCGAGTAACTGTCAGGCTCGTGTTTTGGAAAAGCACCTCTTGGAAACCATTTTTCTTTATCTATCTTATCTATTTGGAATTTATACATATAGAAATAAAACAACAAGTACATTGATATCGAAAGCGCTGATTCCACTGCAGTTATGCGATA
>NC_051396.1:16459658-16464658 GCF_015228065.2 Penaeus monodon | reverse complement strand
GGAGAAGAAAGCTGGTAATGTTTCATTTTCTTCACACGGCTGTTATGAATGCAAATAATGTCGGGGAGGAAAGAAACTTATATACGAGTGGAAAAAGAAAGAAAGAAAGAAAGAAAAAACTAAACCTAGAGAGACACACAGCGTAATATTAAATATCACCATCACAAAAAGAAAAAACCATTCACACTTGGGAAAACAAAAAAGAAAAATAGACAAAAATAGCTTAAAAACCTCACGTTCTCACATCTTTCACAGCCTATAATCCGCAAGAGTAAAGGGAAACGGCAGAAACAACAATAAAAGCGAGACAAACAGAGAGCAAAAATAAAGAATGTAGAAAAAGAGAGAGAAAGGAGAAAAAGGTAATAAAGAAAGTAAGACAATAAATAAATAAATAAGGAAATAAATAAGGGAAGAAGGGGAGAAAGAGAGAAATAGATAGATAGATAAATAGATAGATAGAGAGAGAGAGAGAGAGAGAAAGACAGAGACAGAGAGAGAGAGAAAAGAGAGAGAGAGAGAAAGACAGAGAGAGAGAGAGAGAGAGAGAGAGAGAGAGAGAGAGAGAGAGAGAGAGAGAGAGAGAGAGAGAGAGAGAGAGAGAGAGAGAGAGAGAAAAGAAAACAAAGTAAAAAGAAAAAAAGTAAAAAGAAAAGCAAGAAAACCAAAAAAAAAGAAAAGCAGATAGAGAGAATAAAACAAAGAAAGAAGAGGAAAGCAAACAAACAACCAAGCAAGAAAGACAACAACAACAAAGCAAAGAAAGAAAGAGAAAGGAGCAGAAAGTCAAGAAAAACGCGTCCCCGACCCACTCGCCTCCAAAAACTCCTCTTTGCAACGGCAGTCCCCACCAAAACAACCAACCTACGGAGTCTCCCTCTCTTAATCACCGAAGTCAGGTCTTAATAGGTAGCTCCGCCCCCTGCGCTCCCGAGGCACAGTGCCAATATGAAATGTCAACCTCTAGTTTCCACTCTCCGGGAGCCAGACAAAAATCAAATGCGGCAATCAAAGGGGAAAATAAAAATGCAGACGGTGTGGATTTTATAAGGGATAACGAACAAGAAACAGGCGATGAAAAAATGACGCCACAACGCGTTTTCACCGCACCTGCAATTTGAATTCCGCAATGTTTGCATGAATAGATCTTCGTTGCTGCATTATTTGGGGGTATTATGGCTCGATAGATGTACAGAGTAAATCAGTGAACTTTATAACGTTTAGTGAATTACTTTAATCATTTTGTCATAAATATTCTCTTTAGTTTTGTTTTCCATCATTCGGGAAGAAATGTCAATAAAAAGGGTGTTGAAACTATTGATTTTTCCGTTTTTTTTCTATGATTCTTCCTGTCTTTGTTCTCGCTCTTGTTCTTCCTCTATTCCTTTTTCTTTCTCTTCCTCTTTCTTTTTCTTGTTCTTCCTCTTCCTCTTTCTTTTTCCTCTCCATTCTCCTCCTTTTTCTTCTCCCCTCTCCGCCTTATTCATTATCTCCCTCCCCTTGTTTTCCATTCTTCGATTCTCTATTTTTTCTCCCCCCCCCCCCCGTGGCACTGTCCAAGCGAAGTCCTTCATCCCGCTTGTTTTCTTTGCTCCGTCAGCTTGTTTCGTCGTCTACTCCCCTGCCCGACGCTCCTCTCTCATAATTCTCGCCGTATCGCGCCCTTCCATCCTTAAAAACCCTCACCCGGTGCCTCTCGCCCCTAGCCTACCCCTTGCGGACCCCTAGCCGACCCCTAACCCCTCAGGTCTCTGGCAATTATACTCTCGCCTTTCCGCTCTCCCTCTCTTTATCTCCACTGTTCGCTCTTTCTCATCTGTCCCGATTTTTCCCCCCTTTCTCCGTTTTTTCTGATTCTTCTCTTTCCTTTTTATCTCGTTCTCTCCCTCCCTCTCCACATTTCTCGTTTCTTACCTCCCCCCCCCATCTCTCTAATTCCTCCTTGCTCTCTCTCTTTCCTCCTCCCTCTGTCTCTCATTCTTTGTCTTATTCTTCCTCTCTCTCCTTGCTTCCTGTCTCTCATTCTTCCTCTCTCTCCCTCCTTTTTCTTCTCTCTCCCTCCTCTCTCTCTCTCTCTCTCTCTCTCTCTCTCTCTCTCTCTCTCTCTCTCTCTCTCATTCTCTTTCTCTCTTTCATTCTCTTTTTCTCATTCTCCCTCTCTCTCTCTCTGTAACCCTTTTCTCGCCATACAGTCCCATCACCTCTCCCCTCCGTGTGATCTGTTTCTCTCTTCTCTTGTTTTTACCCTCGCTATCTAAACTTTATTTCACAGCTCCTGCTCCTCTCTCTTTCTATCTTTTCCTTTCATCGTCTCTTCTCACTCAACTCCTCTCATAGATATCCTATTCCTCCTCCTACAGGTCCTCCTCCTCCTCCTCCTCCTATTCCTCCTCCTCTTCCTGCTCCTCCACCCCCTGCTCCTCCTCCTCCTCCTCCTCCTCCTCCTTCTCCTCCTCCTCCTCCTCCTGCTCCGTCCTCACCGTCTTCCTCACTCTAGGCGTTTCCCCTATTGATTTCACACTTGGTTTCTTTTCATTATGTGCTCCCTCTTCTACTGTTTTAGTGTCGGACCCCTTTCCAAACTTTATCCCTGGAGCATTCCATTTTCCTTTTTTCCTACTCCCACTCCCACCTTTTTTCCCAGTTATGGTGTAACTGCCTCCTTTTTATATAGGACTGCTTTGTGTTTTTTTATAGTTTTGTTTTATCTGCAGATTCTGTATCCCTTATTTCGTTTGGTAAAGAATCATCCCTTGTTTATCAGACTTACTTTTGCATTTGTTTTGTTGTGGTTTTCGGATTATTTTCGTAACGTTATTGCTTGCAATGTTGCAGATATTAGGAGCGATTATTGCAGTTGAATTTCCCTTACTCTTCTTGCTCCTAATCTATAGTGATTCACTTTCTCTTCTCTTGGTAATACTATGTAACACATTTGCAAGTATATTTCCTTTGTTTAACAAGACCTTTCCAGACACTTCGACTTTCTGTGAACATTTTCCTTACTTTGGACTGTCATTTAGCCGTCTTCTCTAAAGCCTGTTGCCCTATATTCCTCCTAGCACAATACTGTCGCCATGTAAGTTGTGTAAAACTGTCGTATTTACCCTGTTTTTTTTTTCATAATATTCCAATGCATTTCACAAATTTGCTACAGGGTGTTCATATCGAATCAACACTGTATTAATTTATCACACTCCCTCTGTGTTAAATTAGCCAGAATCCCCACGCAGTCTGGCCACACGACACCCTCGCATCCTCTCCTCCTATTCACCCTTGCCATCACCCTTTCCTCAATTCCTCCCATCCATTAACCCCCTCCCACTCTCCCCGTGACCCCTCCCCTCGGCTCCCTCGGGGTCAACACTCCCCTCGGGGCTTGCCAACTGGACACGGTCATTGCCTCAACTCTTGGCGGAGTCCGTCTACAAATAACCCTTTGTTTCCAGTTCAGCTCTAGTCGCTTATTGGTCCCCTTTGATTAGAATCCAATTTACACGATAAGCTTTACTAGCGTTCTTTCCGACATGGAAATGTGAATTTACATGGAAGTGTACTGGGTAGCTTTTTTCGCTCTATCACCACTAATATTGCACTAATATCATCATTATTACGATCATGAACGTTATCGCCATCAACATCATCATCATAGTTATTATTATGATTATTTTTATTATTCCTGCTATTATTTTTTTTCAAGTTACTATCGATATCATTCATATTACAATCATTATCATCACCATCATCACTTTCACTGTTATCCTCTTTTTTTTTATTAGACTATACCAAGAAAGCTCATTTTCTCTGTACGCTGTATACTCTATGTACTTTAAGCTCCTCCCTTCTCTCAATAAACTATCAACTTGCTTCTTAGCTACAGTTATCTCCTTGTATCATTCTCATAAACCACCCATTTCACCCTTTCATCCATTGTCATAACCCCACAGCGTATTAAAACAACAGATAATTTTAGTGCGGCGTCCTCCGTTTGTACTGTGGGTTACTTCCTTTTTCCCGTGTGGTTCTGGAGGGTGTCTTGAGCTGGTAGGGGCTGAAGGAGGAAGAGGGGGGTGGGGTGGAGGAAGAGGGGGGATGGAAGGGGAAGGGGAGAGGGAGCTAGAGGAGGATGAGGAGGCTGGAGAAGGAGGAGGAAGAGGCTGGAGAAGGAGGAGGGGGTGAAGGGAGTCGGCGTGTCCGATCGCATCTTGTAAGCGGCTTAACTCGGGAAATCCCTTTGTAATTGCAAACAAGAAAGACGAAACACGTAAAGAAGGCTTTATCCTTTGACACATTCCTTGTTAGCTTTATGAAAGGACACTAGGCGAGGTGTGTGTGTGTGTGTGTGTGTGTGTGTGTGTGTGTGTGTGTGTGTGTGTGTGTGTGTGTGTGTGTGTGTGTGTGTGGTGTGTGTGTGCGTGTGCGTGTGCGTGTGCGTGTGCGTGGGTGCGTGTGCGTGTGCGTGTGTGTGTGCACGTGTGCGTGTGCGTGTGCGTGTGCGTGTGCGTGTGCGTGTGTGTGTGAGTGTGTTAATGTTTATGAGTGAGCATGAATTATAAAGAAGAAAAAATAAAGGGTTAGGCAAATGGACATATATAAGGGAGAAGAGAGAGCGCGTAAAATTGAGATGGAAAAGTAGACGGGCAGAACAAGAGAGAGAGCGAGCGAGAAGGGAAAAGAAGAGAAGAGAACAGAATAGAAGAGAAGAGAAGAAAAGAGAAGAGAAGAAAACAGAAAAAAAAACAAAGAGAAGAAAAGAAAGAATAGAAAAGAAAAGAAAAAATAAAATAAAACAAAAGAAGAGAAGAGGAGAGGAGAGGAGAGAAAAGAAAGGTGAAAAAGAGAAAAAGAAAAGAATAGAGAAGAGAAGAGAAAATAGTAGAGAAGAGAGATCCTTGCTGTACGGCTTTTCCCTTCCCCCAGCCTCATGAAAGCCCCGTCATGGTACCACAATAAGAAAAGCCCTTAGTACAATATAAGAGACACATACCCGAGATAAAGGA
>NC_051396.1:16439658-16442158 GCF_015228065.2 Penaeus monodon | reverse complement strand
CGCTTCCCCTCCACCCCTACGCCTCTTCCCCAAGCCCCAACCCCCTCCTGCATTTCTGCCCTGAATGCGCACCTCTCTTCAGTCACTACCCACGCCTTCCTTCGGTGTTCTGAGACGCCGAGCCCCCAGTTAGAGCTCACGCTGTCATCAAAGAAATTCTGCATTGCCAGTCTCTATTTGTTCAAAAGTTAGGGGCAGGCGGCCGCGTTTCCTTCATTAGCACTACGCACTTGGAGGGGTTTTGTCAAGAGATGATTCGGACGACCGTATATTTACACGGTAAACTTTGGCCGCCGCCCCCCCTCCCTTCCCTTTTACCCTTCACCCCCACCCCCCACTCCACACCTCACCCCTATTCGCCGCCTTCGTCGCTACCCGGACTTTCCTGGGATTACTCATTGTCATTCTCTTCCCCTTCGTTATCCGGTTCTAAGATGATGGAAATTTATTATCAGGGATCAAAGTATTCATTCAATGAATACATTTCTTCAAATTGTTTCGAAACTAAACGTACGGAGGAATATCATAGGTAGACATTGGGGTACATATCGTGAAAAGATAACCTTCAGATAACTGAAGGAAATTAATTCTTAAAATTTCCAAAATCCAGAGCCAAATTGTATGACATTTCGGATCTGTAAACACCGGACGTTTGCAGACTTAAACAGATAGTTCTATTTGTATATATTTATATCTATACCTGTTCCTCTGACATCAATGCACGCGCGGATGTTAAACAAAGTTGGAAGTGTTAGTGTATGTGTAATCTTAGCCTTAAACAAAGGCTATATTAAACAATATGCAGATCACATGACAGAGAGTAAGTCCAAAACCAGTCCAGTATCATACGAAAAGGAATGGTCAACTCACCGACCAAAATCGACAACAATAAAACATACAAGCAAAGAAAAGCACAGACACTTGTGATCATAGCAGCAAGAAACATAATTCTGCATTCCTTCTTCTTCGAAAATCCCAAACGCAAAAGTTTCTCGACACCGCTACTTCTCCCTCAACACCGAAAAAGCCACCGAACGAGACTACGCTTGGATAATCAGGTAGGTTAGCTGGAAATATAAATGATTATACATCAACCGTGCACTTCTTGTGAATGGAAATGATGTCTCGCGCACCCGGAAAAGGAAAGCTCTCTCGCGCCGTACGTAACTTCTTCGCCATTACAGAGAGGAAATTGCCATTGTCACAAGCCTACTTATCACATAGCAAGGTCGCCCGCCTCATAAGGCAATGGGGATGGGATGGGGGGGAAAGGGGGTTAAGGGGGATGGGAGGGAAAGGAGGAGGGGGTTAGGGAGGGAGAGGAAGTGATGAGAAGGAAGAGGGTGTAGGGGGCATCTAGATATGAGGGGAAAGGGGAAGGGGATTACGGAGGGAGGGGAAATGTGGGGGTTCGCGGTTTAGAAGTGAGGGGAAGGGAGTGGGGTTACGTAGGGAGGTGAAGAGGGCAAGGCACACGTCTAGGAATGAGAGGAAGGAATTGGGAGCTTCCAGAAATGAGGGGAAGGGGTAAATGCGTTTAGAAAGGAAGGGAAGGGAAGAGAAGGGGGTAAGATGATTTTACAGAAGGGGAAAGTTGGGGAAGGGAGAGACTAGGCTTTGTGGGAAACAGAAATAAGGGGAAGACGGTCAGAAGGGTGTAGCAGGGTAGAGGTAAGGGACTTCCACTGAGGGAAGAAGGGTGTAGCAGGGAAGGAGTATGGAGTTGCACTGACGGAGAGGGTGGATGGGAAAGGAAACTGTGCAGGAAGGGACAGAAATAAGGTGAGGTGGTGCACGGGAGTGGAAATGAAGGGAAGGAGTGATATAACAGCAGTAGAAAAGCAGAGGAAGAGGGGAACGCTATATGCATGAACAGGTGAGAGTGGAGAAGAAGGAAGAATAAGAAATTAACGATAATATTTGTAAAAAGTAATAGAAGTAGCAGAAGAAGACGAAGAAGAAGAAGAGGAAGAAGAAACAAATAGTAATAACTGGTTTAAAAAAAATCGCAGTAGATGTTTGAAGATCGATAGCTCATAGAGGAAGCAAACAGAACACCATGGGATGATGGAGCTGCCAGAGAGTGGGAGATATAAAGCCGGCAAGCAGTAAAAGATGAAAGGTGAAGGGCGTCGGACTCACGATTGGTTAAGAACGGATATGGAGGAAGGAAGAGGGAGAGGAGAGAGGAAGGGAAGTTCTATGCCTGGGTGAGGGGAATGCAGAACAATAAAGGGGAAAAGGTTAGGAGAGAAAGAAAGGGTAGATGAAGAGTGGAGAAGGAAAGAGGATGAGATCTAAAAATACACGATGAAAGGTAAAAATAAATATGTACGTTAGTCCAAGTATATATAAGATATACTTAGCAGGTGTATGATGACTAATGATGGACTGGCATGTGAATGACTAATAATGGGGTGATAGGTTAGTGATGATAATCATATAATAACTAGTGATAGTAATATCTTAATCTTAGACAAATCTATAGGATAAGTAGAGG
>NC_051396.1:16419658-16422158 GCF_015228065.2 Penaeus monodon | reverse complement strand
GAGGGGGGGGGGATCCTTGCAAACAAAAACAAGAAATGGAGGAATTAGCTGTTGAGGCGGAGGTGTTTTTTTTTGTTTTTTTCTTCTTCTTAACTTTGATAAATCTTTGATTGGTTTCTGCTATTACTGAATTGGGCTACGGGTTGGGGGCAGGAGGCAGTGCGGGAGAAAATATTCATTTTAATTTATAGCAATTATATCCCCATCATCATACTTACAAAAATCATAATACAAAAGAAGAGTTTCACTATTGTTAATGCTAATTACACCATGATGATAATAACAATAATTACAACAGTATCAAACATGCAACAACAATTCTACAATGTTTCTCTCTTCGAAGAAAAGAAAACCTCAACTAGACAAATAATAATAGGCAAAATTTATAGTCAACATTAAGTGGTAATCTCGTATTACAAATATACGTTGAGCGATACACGGCCGTTCTGAAAGCACTTTATCAGGATACAGAATATTCCCCGGCTTAAGGATGCACTTTGTCATGATAAATGCAAAATGGGGAATGTGGCTTTTAATGCGGAGTCTAAAAGAACACGCTTCTCTTAAGCGTACGCAAGAAAGGGACTGAGGATTTAAGAGAGGTTGTCGTGGAGGGTAGGAATCGTCTTATATAAGAGTGGAAATACTTGTGGAAGAGGACTATAAGGGGGGGGGGGATGATTCAGCTCTCGATTTATTCAAGATTCAAATCCAAATCGATCGGGATTCGAGTTCATAAATTTTACTTGAAGCTTTGATGTCTCCAATGGAAGATGATCCATCACCGCGATTTTGCCCGACGTCAACTGCGCTTACCTATCCCTTCCATCCAAGGAATATATTATACGCTTATTAAGAATCTCCCATCCCCTCCTTTCATATATCAGCTTCCAATTCCTTTTCGTCGAATCCTTTCTCCCCTTTTGTTCCATTATGTATAACTGTTTTTTTCGTCTTTGTCTAGGCATTTTTTCCCTCTCTGTGAATGACGACACACTCTCCTCCACTTTGTTTGTTCTCCCCTCTGGAAAACCTATCGTCTCTCTTCCTCCTCCACCTCTCCTTTGTGAATGAACTTCTATCTCATCTACATTATTCTTTCCCTCAACAAACGGCCTTTCTTCTGCGCATTTTCTTGCCTGCTTAACATTCCCCTGTTCCCCGAGGCGTTTTTCTCTGCGAGTGACCTTCTCTTCTCTCATGCTATGCCACCTGAATGTCTCCTCAGTATCCCTCACCCAAAACCCTCTCCTACATTCGTGAGCTAACTCTCCTTTTCCCCTTAGTGTGTTGTCCTCCCTTCGCCCCAGCCATATCCTCCCCTCTATGAGTAAATCCCCCTCTCCCTCCCCAGGCTGTGAATGACCCGCCTCCTTCCCCGGATGTGCTCCCTTACGCGGGCACCCCTCCCGTCTCCTCCGGCACATCCTCTCCCTTCGTAAGTGATATTCTCTTCTCGTACGATCTCCTCCTCTCCGTGAATGATCCTCATCTCTGTCCTCCCGCCCCCTCTGATCTCCCATGATCATCTCTACCCTCAGAACAGGGAGCTATTTGACCCACTATTTCCCAGTTCCGACTACCGCGGGCGGAGTCATCGTTTGTGAGGCTCGGAGTGCATTACCACGAGGAAATGGCCGCCGTTATGGGGGTCAACCCCACCGCTACTCAGGGGGTCTGACTCGCCCCTGAAGTAGAGAAGAGGGGTTTTAGGTGCCGAGGGGGAGGGGTTTGAAGTGGCCAGGGAAAAGGGGTGTGCTCCATAATCCTTCCACTTTCTGAGCAAGTGGAAGGGTTGTGGAAGACATGAGTAGTCATGAAAAATGGAGGAGAGTGGTGATGGATGGAGTGAGTAATGATGCAGTGACTCAGTCTAGTAAAAAAGTACTTGGGGTTCGCGAGGAATAGTGGCGCTAATAAGAAGCGAGCGATTTCGTGAGGTGGACGTGGGAGGAGTAGGGGTCGTTTGGAGGCGATGCCGTTTTTAAAAGGACGAGAAAAAAGTAGGAGATTTATAAGAAGTTGCTTGGAGGCAGTAGCAATTTAGAACGAGAAAAAATAGTGGTCGTAGGAGGTCGTTTGGAGGTCATGGCGATTTGGGAAGGACGAGAGAGAGAGGAGAGGAGATCAGAGGAGGAGAGAGAGAGAGAGAGAGAGAGAGAGAGAGAGAGAGAGAGAGAGAAGAAATTGTGTGTTGAAATGTATTATGTATGTATATATATAAAATATATATATATATAAAATATATATATATATATATATAAAATATATATATATATGTGTGTGTGTGTGTGTGTTTTGTTTATATATATATATATATATAGAGAGAGAAAAGAGAGAGAGAGAAAGAGAAAGAGAAAGAGAAAGAGAAGAGAGACAGAGAGAGAGAAGAGAGAGGAGAGAGAAGAGAGAGAGAGAGAGAGAGAAAAAACCGAAACCGAAACCGAAACCGAGACCGAGATCGAGACAGAGATCGAGACCGAGACAGAGAGAGATAGAC
>NC_051396.1:16409658-16414658 GCF_015228065.2 Penaeus monodon | reverse complement strand
AGAGAAAAAAGTCACGTCTACCAGTCGAGACGTTTGTGCCCCTCATAATCTTTTCTGATCCTTTTTACTAATCAGTTTCCGTACGGTCATATATATTTTTTTTTATTCTATTTCTTCCTATTATTGTTAATCCCTTCTTTACGACATCACTTCCTCTTTCCCCCTCCGCCACCTACTGCTTAGTTATCCCTTTTTTTCTCTTATTTCCTTGCTTTATTCTCCTTCTTCCTGCCCTTCTGTCTATCCTTCAGTCATGTCTCAGCTGACAGGGAACACAATGGTTTCTTGGGGAATACCGGTGGACGCATTCAAGAAAACCTTTGATCAAGTCTTTTTCTTTTTTTTCCAGCCCCTTCTTTCCTTTCTTTTATATAGATACAAATTCTTTTCCTTTCCCCCAAAAAACACAACAACAAAAAAGGGAAAAGACTACAAACCTATACAACACCGACGAAAAGAAGAAGAAGAAAAAAACAATAAAGAAAAGAGAGAGAAAAAAAAAAACAAGCCTGTCTCATTAAAAGAATATTCTGCCTTCTTGTTATATAACATACCATCCCCTATTCGGCTAATTACTCCACGTAAGCAAGCTACAGGTGTTTCTTAAAGAGAGAGGAGAGAGAGAGAGAGAGAGAGAGAGAGAGAGAGAGAGAGAGAAAGAGAGAAGAGAGAGAGAGAGAGAGAGAGAGAGAGAGAGGGGGGGTGGGGGGGTCCAATTACCCTCAACAATAAGGTGCTCCGATCGCCCCTACCTATAAAAAAGCTCCGATCGCCCCCAACTGTAGGCAGTTCGATCGCCCTCAGGATCACCCACGGCAATAAGGAGCTCTGATCGCCAAAACTAAAAAGTTCGATCGCCCTCAAAAATATAAAGTTTCGATCGCCCACAACTATAAAAATTTCCTGTCACCAGCAGTTATAAGATGTTCCTATAACTATGACTATAAGAAGTTCAAATCGCCATTAACAGTAAAAGAATAAGAAGTTCGATCGCCCACAACTGTAAGGAGTTCCGATCACCAAAAACTATAAGAAGTTCCGATCGCACACAACTATTAATGAATTCCGATCGCCTTTAACAACGAATTTCGATCACACACGCCGCTTTCCCTAGACTCTCACAGCTGGCCCTTCCCGACCACGCATTATGTCGATGGACGTAATGAGGCCACATCTCCGGCCCGTTGTTTCCCCTTATCATGGCCTTCATGCGGTACTTCAGTTCTCCTCCTCTCACTTGCCGCTCTGTGAACGCCTCTAATCCACTAGGAAGGGAAGAGAGGAAGAGTGGGGGGATGAGGGAAAGGGGAAGCGAGGAAGAGTGGGGGGATGAGGGAAAGGGGAAGAGAGAGAGAGGGGGAGAGGAAGGAGAAGAGAGGAGGGAGGGAGAGGGAAGGGAAGAGAGGAAAGAGGGGGGAATGAGGGAAGGGAGAGAGGAGAGGGGGGAAGGAAGGAAGAGAGAAGAGGGGGGATGAGGAGAGGAAGAAAAAAGAGAGGGGAGAGTAGAGAGGAGAGAGAGAGAGAGAGAGGAAAGAGAGAGAGAGAGAGAAGAAGAGACAGAGAGATACAGACAGTGAGAGAGAGAGAGAGAGAGAGAGAGAGAGAGAGAGAGAGAGAGAGAGAAGACGATCCGTTGTCACAAGATGCTTGAGATTATAACGACGGTCATATGTCACAGAGGCTGTCCCATGGCACTGGCCCCAGTCCCTCTTACTCCAACAAGCCATCTTCACTCCCTATCACTCTTAGGGTGAAAGAGCGAAGGAATGAAGGTCGTCCTTGGGCCTCCCTCTCAGTGTTTATATTAGGGGATTGCTTCTCTCCTAAATCCACACACACACACACACACACACACACACACACACACACACACACACACACACACACATATATATATATTATATATATATATATATATATATATATATATATATATATATATAAAGAGAGAGAGAGAGAGACAAAGAGAGAGGGAGAGAAAGAGAGAGGGAGAGAGAGAGGGAGAGAGAGAATGTGTGTATGTGTGTGTGTGTGTGTGTGTGTGTGTGTGTGTGTGTGTGTGTGTGTGTGTGTGTGTGTGTGTGTGTGTGTGTGTGTGTGTGTGTGTGTGTGTGCATAATTGCTTTACGGTTGGGAAAAAAACTACATATATATACTATATATGTGTTCTCTTTTCTTGCAGCGAGCGGAAAGGGACACACAAACCTTGGCTTTTTAACCACTCAGTCCGCTTCCTCTCACCCCTGGGCTACCCTATCTCTCTCTCTATTAATTGTAATTGGTCATAATCGTGTATGTGGGTCTAATTCCCGGTTTTAATTGGTGGCAGCCTCGGCACGACGGCAGACTCAGCACCAAGAAAGACTCGCAACCAATCCGAACTCCAATTCCTCGGACGGTGACGTCAGCGGGTCGCGCAGACCTTTCTGGGAATAATGCTATGAAACTGTGGGACTCTTTTTACACCAGTTATGATATAAAATAATCCTTTCGTGGACACATTATCATTTTTCTTTCCTCCTCTTTTTTCCTTTTCTTTTTCAACCACGGACGGGGAACTGAGACGGCAAAAAAAAAAAAAGAGAGAGAGAAGAAAAAAAGAGTTGCAGGTCTCTTGAGAACGATTGCCATAGAGGGAACAGTGGCGGAGGCAAAGGGGTTATAAGGTAAGAGGAAGTGAGGAAAGAGAGGTGGGAGGTTGGGGATTGGAAGGTATCAAAGGATATTGAAAACTGTGATATGATCGATCTTCGTGTTCAATTCTTCTCGGCGTAAGATTAATATTCTCGCGGGCAGTGGCGGTCACCAGGCAATAGCAGGTGGCGTTGCGTGTCAGCATATTTTCCCCGAGTCAAGGAAAATCAGTCATGAAGACGGCTAATCCTACGCCGCCTTTTCAGAACCAGTTGATTGTTCCCTGGAGGGCTAAAAGAGTCGGTAAGTTTCCGAGAAAGACGTATCATATTTCTATATATCTCTGTTTTGTTGTTCCGGTTGATAAATAGCTCCGGTAAAGATGAGAAAAGATTTGTATGAAGGGAAGAAAGGAAGAGAAAAAGTCGGCTAGACATTTCGTACATCGGCAGTAAATCCAGGTAGTTTGTAGAGGTGTCATATTGTATCCCTGGCAGCAGCAGTAAAAAGAAAACAGATGGAGATACATTTCGAATCACTATAAAACATAATGAACCTAAATCACACGTTTCCTCACGAGTCCATTACGTCAAAATGAAACTCCCATTTTCTTTTGTTCTTTGTTTTGAATACGTCACTTGATAGAGAACCATCGAACCTCACCTACCTCACCTATCTCCTTCCAACCCCCCTTTGGATCGCCAGCAACAACAGATTGAGAGAAAGAGAAAAAACACCAAAACAAATGGAAAAAGTTCGGTAACATCCGCAACTCCCCCACACAATTCTTCATTATGAGACCCAGAATGGCCGCTTGGGCTTTTAATCCGAGGAGTCACACGGTGCAGCCATATATTTCTGAGGGATTTCAAGTTAGGGATTCAAGTGAGGGATTAGAATGAGGATTTCGGCAGCGTGTTCAATTGCGAAGTTCGGATGACTGATTCCTACGGGGGGTTCAAACAAGGGGTTACCGGTAGAAGTCAATTTGAGAAACGAGTCGTTGGATTTTAAGGTCGTAATTGACTTCATTCCGTTCTACAGGAGGCTTACTGGGAAGGTTTTGTTCAGCTGGCTGTTTTTTTTTTTCTTTTTTTTTTCTTTTTCTTTCTTTTTTTAAAGTATATTGGGTACATTTCATAGAGGTTTTTAAATGTGACATCCACTTTTTCTTTACATATGCGTTTAAGAATACATGATAGTTTTCAACTATTCACTTACGCAGGGCCACCAGACTTTATAACATAACTTAATAATTGTTTTGTAGTTATGAAATATAGGGAAAGAAAATACTGAATTATTGTAATAATATAGAAATTATTCAACAAAGTACATTGCATAGATGTTTCGGCGCAGTGTAAACGAGGGTAGTAAGATGGTATAATAATTTTTATATTATCTATTTATTTAATTTAATTGTTTTTATACGGTTGAAAAATGATTAAATATGAAACATTTTGCGTGCGAAGATTAGAGAATATGGCATGGTTAAGAGGATTAACAACTAATGTTCTGAATTGTTCTTAAGCGGTTTATGGTTGTCAAGATGTTTGTTCAGGAAGATTTCGGCGAAATTCTCCACGGAGGTTAAAGTCAGAACTGAGCGTATAAGCGGCGATGATGTTTCATTTATTATCGTACTTGTGAAAATTGTTTCAGTCACTACTGTCGGGGTGAGTTCAGCGTGCGCCTTCATCAGAGAATGTCTGTACGTAAATAACATGATCAACACAGCTTGTTAAGGCATTATTTACCTTTTAATTTGCGACTGTAATGTCTAAACTTCCATCTTATACATTCACCCAACTTGCGGCCGCGACCAAAAGCAAGATGACAGACCAACAACAAATGTCACAAATTAAATTGCATCAGACGCTGGGACTCATAACATAACTTGGCGTGAAGCTCTGTTGCCAAAGTTCAGACACGGTGCAGAATAGATGTTTATCGTTCCGTCGCACCTTCTGCACCCCGGAATGAATCGCTAAATATATTCATATTCGCGGCCTTTTTCGAAGAGGAAGAAAGGGGGACTGAGAGAAACAGAAGAGAAGAAGGAGAGGGAGAGATAAAGAGTGAAGGAGAGAGGGAGAGGGCGAAGGAGAGGGCGAGAGAGAGAGAGAGAGAGAGAGAGAGAGAGAAAGAGAGAGAGAGAGAGAGAGAGAGAGAGAGAGAGAAAGAGAGAGAGAGAGAGGCAGGCAGTTAGGCAGGCAGGCAGGCAGTCAGGCAGGCAGGCAGGCAGGTAGACAGAGAGGCAAGCAGACAGACAGCTGGACAGAAAGACAGATATAGAATTAGATAGATAGATGAACAGACAGAAAAAGAGAGAAAGTCGTAGTATCGTCCAATGAGGCTGGATTTACTCG
>NC_051396.1:16399658-16404658 GCF_015228065.2 Penaeus monodon | reverse complement strand
CAACGGCATCTGTCTGTTGGCACTTCCTCTCCATTAGATTTCATTCATATGACACCATCGATGACACATTTTTTCTATGCTGGAATGCAGGGTATTCCTTTAATAACATTTTGACATCATTCGGATTTTCTGGTGGGTGTAGGCATGGATCCACTATGGGCAAGAGCAGTGGTGATAAAAAAGAGGTAAAGTATCAGTAAATGGTTATAATGAGTATATCTAATAAGATAATGATATAACAATGAAAGGAAGATGATATCGATTATTATATATAAAATATATGACTGTAGGGATAGGAATGATAATGCATATACTAATAATAATAATGAAGTTAAGAACACAATTTTAGCAGTAATGGTGATGATAATACTGAAGATGGTGAAGATAATTACGAAAGTAATGATGATGATGACGATGATGATGTTTATAGTACTAACACTAGTACTAGTAACAGTAATAATAATAGTAGTAGTAGTAATGATGAGAGTAATAGTAATAATAATAGCAATTATAATGATTGAGACGATGGTGATGGCAATCACAATACTCATGATGATAATAATGATGATATTTAATCTATCGAGCGAGAGAGAGAGAGAGAGAGAGAGAGAGAGAGAGAGAGAGAGAGAGAGAGAGAGAGAGAGAGAGAGAGAGAGAGAGAGAGAGAGAGAGAGAGAGAGAGAGAGAGAGGAGAGGAGAGAGAGAGTGAGAAAGCAAAGTTGGAAAAGGCAAAAGTTCCATCGCGCAGCATCCCTTCATCCCGCAGCTAACATTGATGAAATAACCCGCGCTTCAGCTGTCGCGCCTCCGTGATTGAAGTTTCAAACACGAGTCAAAACAATAATTGAATTTCCGTCAACCATCCGCATAAATAAGTTCCGTTCAAAAACGCAAACCTTACCAACAAAAAAAGGTTTGCAGTAGATGGAAAATTGTTGTGGTTGCGCAATATGCGTCCTATTTATACCTTACGTGACGACGATGGTGCTAGAAAGTCATCTGAATAATATGATATATACGTGTAAATAAATGCGCGCGCGCCGTGGGTGCGTGCGTGTGTGCGTGCGTGCGTGCGTGCGTGCGTGCGTGCGTGCGTGTGTGTGTGTGTGTGTGTGTGTGTGTGTGTGTGTGTGTGTGTGTGTGTGTGTGTGTGTGTGTGTGTGTGCGCGGGCGCGCGTATATGTTTATTTATTTATTTATTTATTTTTACATAATTTATTTATTTATTTATTTATTTATTTATTATTATTTTTGTTATTATTAGTTTTTTTTTGGGGGGGGGGGACTTGAAATATGACTATGAGTATCTACATGCATTTTCTACTTCTCTCTCCGTATATTCACTCTAGTTCAGACCTCTTTCACCTATCTATCATTCCCTTCTCCCTATCCATAAATATCTATATCAATCAGAGAGCCTGTCTATAGGATTCTGTTTCGTCTTTTTATATCTCTCTTCTCCCTACTCGTGAATATCTGTACCTACCAAACACTCTATCTACCTCTCTCTCTGTCTTTGAAAAATCTGCATGTTTGTTCGAACGCGCATATTTGTCTGCGTGCGAGAATAACACGTTATAAGACGACGAACAAATAGAGTGGGCTTCGTGTTACAGGTGACAGTGATAAACAGTGACCTGGTAACTGGCCCACATGAGAGGCGGAGGACGACAAGTACCGATACATAACCATTGCACAGCAAGGTACAACACCGTAGTTTAGTAGATCCCAGTGTCCACCATAAGAAAGATGTTCGTGAATTATATAAGAAAAAGGTAGTCGAGTTATGTAGGTGTTCAGTTCCGGTTTGTTACGCAAGGGATTTACTCAATCTTTCTTCAGGGAGAAAAAATATCACAATTCTAGTTTTGCAAAACATATATACAAAATTGGCATTTGGTAAAATCCTTTTAGGAGCGTGAGCAGGATTCCCAACCATTAATTCCGGGTGTTGATATCAAGGAAATGAACCACAACACTCCATGCTGAGTTTAACCATTGTGAGGCGCGCCGGGTCAGCACGCTACGATGGAGGGTCGCGGGAGGTGTCAGGAACAAAAGGAGAGAAGTAGGGAAACTGAGCAAAAGAAACAGAGAGAGACAGAGGGAGGGAGAGGGAGAGGAAGAAGGGAGAGGGAGGGAGGGAGGAAGAGAGCGAAAGGAAGAGAGAGAGAAAGAGAGAGAGAGAGAGAGAGAGAGAGAGAGAGAGAGAGAGAGAGAGAGAGAGAGAGAGAGAGGAGGAGGAGAGGGAAGGAGAGAAGAGAGAGAGAAGAGAGGAGAGGAGAGAGATGAGAGAGGAAGAGAGAAAGAGAGAGAGAAGAAGAAGGGAGAGGAGAGAGAGAGAGAGAGAGAAGAGAGAGTGAGAGAGAGAGAGAGAGAGAGAGAGAGAGAGAGAGAGAGAGAGAGAGAGAGAGAGAGAGAGAGAGAGAGAGAAATCGCAGGGGAAAAGCGAGTGAGCCACAGAGCCGGAGAAGAGTGTCCCCGCACCACGCGATGCTTTCTGTGACCTGGCTGTCCCAAGATCCCACGCCAATACTCCAACCCAAGGAGCCATCTCGTGAAAAAGAGGACACAGAGGAGGGCTTTGAATCTTTTCGTCATCCTCCTTCAGTTACGTCAACCGAAGGGTAACAGACACAAATGATATTGAAATCTTAGGCGTAAATTCCTTAGAGTTTTCCGACGTGACCCTCAAAGAGAATGTGTAGTGTGTACGCGGTGGATTATCAGGCGTGCTTTTATTGGATGCCTCCTTTACCCTTAGGTCTTTGGAGGAGACTTCACACAAAAATTAAAGATATTCTTTTTCTCTTCCGTCGAAATAACACGTTTCCATCCTTATCATTACTTAAGAATAAACATTTATTTCCTTCATCTCGTTTCATGACATTTTTTTTTTACCACCTTATACATTACTTCTATATCTTCCTATTATTTCCGTAATTTTGCTGTTCAGTTCACACTACAAGTCGAATGACCCAAAACCAAGAAACCAATATCAGTGTCATATTTCGAAAAGAGATAAAGTTATAGAATGGGCTCCCTTTCCCTCCCAGGCCGGCTGTGTGACTCCGGGAACACAATGTGCTTCCATATCTTTCACGAGGGGACAACACAGTCTTCCAAGGTATTCAAATCTCCCTCCTCAGTGGACTGGCCCCTGGCTTTGCCCATCTGCCTTTGAACTCGGCGCCGAACTTGAGGGGATTTGACGACAAAAGGCAACTCCTTCGCCGGCACTGTTGTCAACCAGCCGTGTTTACGATACATTGATATCTTCAAAGGCATTATACACATTATAAAGATATTAGGGACTTAAAAATACTTCCACTTGGTTTCGTAAACTCAGTTAGCGAAGCCACAGAGTACAAGACGAAGAAGAGAGCGTAAGATAAGGTAAAATAAAATAAGATACAATAAATGAGTGACACCCAACCGTTGGCACCACTACCCAATAAAGCCCTGTCCCGGGGTCCAGACTCCAGCTTTGATTTAACTTTGACCCTCCATTTACCATCGTTCTAGAAACTTGGGGCGAGGATACGAGGGGACGGGGGAGAGGAAGGGGGATGGCGAAAGGGATGGGGGAAGGGGTGGGGAGGGGGGGTGAAGATATGTGGATGGGCAAGAGGACGGGGCGAGTGGAGGGGGTGTGGTTGGTGGGACGGGGGTGGGGGTCCATTACATCCAACAAAAGGTGGAATGAAAAGAGCGGAATGTCTCGAGTATCCGTGACGTCCGCGGGGCTATATGACGATATTGACAATTTTCCCTTGGTATTTTTTTTTTTATCTATACGTTTTTGGGATTGCGTCTAGAAAACTGATATGATTCTTGAGATGATCGTCTTTGACAGTATTACATGGGCTACTGAGCACAGATTTTAGCAACCTCAATATAACCTGGATTTCTTTTTCCTTCATGGGAAAAAATTCGACTAACACGTCCCAGAACAAATATTTGCTCTCATCTACGGTAAAGGATTCTAAAACATGACATCGAAGACATTTCAGATAGCCAACAGAACTATTTAGGACATGAAGATTGTAGATGTTCCATATATTCTGATCTAAAGCAGATAATTACAATAGGAATATATCCTTGCTGCATAATATATACATATATACATACACACACACATATATACATGTATATATATATATATATATTAATATATATATAATATAGTATATATTATATAATATAATATATATTATATATATATATATATATATATATATATATATACTATTTTTGTTTTGTATGTGATGTTGTCATGTATATGTTTGTATTGTTGTGTTTGTTTGTATATTGTTGTTGATATGTTTATGTGATGTATTTGTTGTGTTGTGTGTGTCTGTTGTAGTATGATATATATTTGTTTATGTGTGTTAATTAGTCGTTTATCGTGTGTGTGTGTGTGTGTGTATGTGTATGTGTAGTGTGTGTGTGTGTGTGTGTGTGTTGGTATGTGTTGTGTTGTGTGTATGGTGTGTGTGGTGTGTTACGTATATTGCGATATGATTTGTGTGGTGGAGTGGAATGTAAATAATTATGGGTGTGTGTTTCTTGGGATTGTGTTGTGTTGATTTGCTGTGGTAATATATAATACAATTCGACAAGAATTACTGAGATGAAAAAAAAATGGAAATTACGAGGAAACAATATTCCCTCGATAAATATTGCCTCGATAGCTTGAACCCTTTCACTCTCCACAAAGAACATTTCCTCCCAAAAGAACCACCCTCTTTCCAAGAGAATCGTCCCTCCCCCCTCTCCATGGGAACCACCCTTTCTCTCCCTCTAGGTGAACCATCCTCCCTACTCCCTACGAGAACCGCTCCTCCCCTCCTGCTAACGTGAACCACCTCCCCTCCTTTCTCTCTCCAATAGAACCAATTCCCCTCCTCCTATGGAACCACCCTCTTCTCCTCCCTTAGAGAACCATCCCTTCCCCCCTCCCCACGAGAAACGTTCCCCTCTCTACCCCAAGAGAACCG
>NC_051396.1:16374658-16382158 GCF_015228065.2 Penaeus monodon | reverse complement strand
GGAAAAGCGAAAGAGAGATAGAGCGAAAGAGAGCTAGAGTCCGCCCCCCAGAGTTGGGATACTGCCCATGTGAGGCCAATAGTCGTATTCAAACAGCTGACAACGTAATAAATTCCAAGTTTTCCTTCAGAAGACCTCGCTAAAGTCGATTCCCAGGAGACCGTTTACGTCCTTTTGGCTGAGAAGAAATTGCTTTGAATACCAGTGTTTTTTTATGTATAAGAGTCGTGTTTTGAATGTTAAGAGGGGATACTCAAAGGAACACATTATTTACATATTGAGTGGCTGTTAAGTATAGATACCTCCACGTTGATTGTTAAGGGAGGAAGCGATCTGAATAATCTATGTGCACTGTGGTATTTTGATGACGTGTTGTATTGTTGATGTGCTTCCAAATCATGGACGTCTGTGTGAGGACAATGCTGGGTATTATGGTGACCTAACAGTAGTATTGTCAGTGCTTTTGAGCGTATCAATGAGGGATTATATGATATATAGCTTATAGTAGTATAAAGTACATCTTGAAAATCGTTAAAACATTTATGGCAAAACTGAAATAAGTTGTGGTGTATGATAATACTAAGAATTATAAAAGTATTCATAAAGCTAAAATAAAGGTAGCCCCGAGGAAAATAGTTATATGACAGTGACAGAAATAACAAAGCTGTTTTCATCAAGTAAAAAAAAAAAAAAAAAAAGGCTACCGACATCCCACGATTTTAAGAAACAGGTAATTCCAGGTGTATTTTAGACACCCCCCTCCCGTCCCCTTGAACCAGCCCTCCATCAAAACCCCTACCTTAACCCCCTCCCCTCTTCCCTTCCTGAATCCCCCATAGTCTCTCCCCTCCCTGACATCGCTCACCCAAAGACACATCGACGATAATTAATCAATTCTACCTTTGGGTCTACGGTGAATGAAACAATCTTTAGCTTCGTTTCCCACTCCTTCCCCTTTAACAGATGCCACTGGGGACGGGGGAAGTGATCCTCGGTCGGGTAGGTTGTCGCTTAGGGAGGAAGAAATATGGCAGGGAGAAGAGGGGGAGGTGGGGGAGCGAGGAAGGGGAGGGGAGGAGAGAGAGAAGGGAAAGGGAAGAGAGAGAAGAGGGAAATGAGAGAGAGAGAAGGGGGAAGGGAGGAGAGAGTGGGGGGATGTGGGGGAGAGAAAAGCGGGAGGGAGGAGGGAAAGAGAAAAGAGGAGATGGGATGGGATGAATTGAGAGATGAGAGATGGGGGAGGAGGGAGGAGAGGGTGGAGGGAGGGAGAGGAGGAAGGATAGAGAGAGAGAGAGAGAGAGAGAGAGAGAGAGAGAGAGAGAGAGAGAGAGAGAGAGAGAGAGAGAGAGAGAGAGAGAGAGAGAGAGAGAGATGCAGCAGAAAGAGAGAGAGAGAGAGAGGGAGGAAGAGATAAATTGTACATACACACAAGCAAGCAACCAAACTGAAACTGAAAGACAGAGAGAGGAAAGGGGAAACTGAGGAAACGAGAAAAAATAAATAAAATTAGTAATCATTAGCAGAATGACTTAGAGGGACTACATATTTGAAAGGGGATAGCGAACGAAGAAGGGGAAGAGAAACACGATAAAAGTGTGCAGGAAGACGAGGATGCTATAAGGAGACAAGAGAATCAAGAAGGAACCGAATTAAAGAAAGAGAGAAGGGAAGGAGAGGACGTTCGCTTAATCAAATGCCAACGAATACAAAATTTCGAGAAAGAAGAAGAAGATATGTGCAAAACAAAAAAAATAATAAATAATAAAAAAAACTGACGAAAAAAATAAAAAGTAGCTAAAAAAAGAGAAGAAACATATGAAATGATACAGAAGCAAAACACACAAAAATGAACGAAAAACATGACAAATAAATGTAAAACAATAACAGAAAAATTAACAAAAACAAAAGATTGATAAAAATGACGAAGAAAGAAGAAATATAAATAAAAGTTAGAAGAAGGAACAAATCAGTTACATTTTTGTTCTTCTCGTGGCATGTAAATAGAAAGAAAAAGAAAAGGAAATAACAACAGAACACACACACACACACACACACAGACACACACACACAAGAAACAGATAAAAAAGAAAAGAAAATAGAAGAAAAAAACCCAACAACTTAAAAAACGTGCTAGAGGTAAATGACAGAATGTTAGTTGGGACCGACATTACCATTAATGAGCGCGTGTCTGGACGTCGACGCGCGCGGGGAAGGAAACAATGAGGAAGTTGAAGATGTAAAGTGGATAAGTATAAAGCCGAAATGTGGATCCGCCACGACTGCAAAATCCACGAGAATTCCAACAAATCCTGAAGAACAAGAGAGAGAGAGAGAGACAGCGAGAGGAACGGAGAGCGAGTTAAGAAAGAACAAAGAGGAAAAGGAGGGGATGAAGGTAGAATGACTATGTGCAAGAGGAGGAGTGAGAGAAAAGGCTCAGGGTATAAGGGAGTTGAGTAAGGGAGGCCGCCCTTCGCTTCGGCGGATGTGCTTTCCACGTCATACGGGGGATACACGGCCGGGAGAGTGCTGAGAAAAGGGGGGAGGGGAGTGGGAGCGGGCGTTAAAAGGACGGAAGGGTGGGCGGGGTGAATGGGGAGGGGGTGGAGGGGGTTAAGGGGAGGAAGGGGGCGCTAAGGGGAGGGGGGAGGGATAGGGGACGATGCGTCGGCCGGGGGCGTTTACACGGTGCATAGCGGGGGGGTGGCGCCAGGGGGGTGGGGGGCGCTAAAAGGGGCGGAGGGGGGGTTGGGGGGGGGCGTTGAAGGGCGGCGGGGGGGGGCGGAGGTAGGGCGCTAGAAGGGGGTGGGAGGGGGTTAGGGGCAGGAGGGGTGCGTAAAGGGGGGGGGGGGGGGGGGAAAGGACGGAGTGAGGGGGGGGGGAGGTTAAAGGGGAGGAGTGGGAGGAAGGAGGGGGAGGCTAAGGGCGGAGGGGGGGGGGGGAGGGGGGGTAAGAGGATGAGGGGTTGGGGAGGAGGAAGAGGGGGGGGAGGGAGGGGGCCGATAGCGTTTCGTCGTAGAGGAGGCTACATGAGCTTAAGGGGGAGGGGGGGGGGAATAATAGCTTCGAAGATGTCAAACGGCAGGTAGGTGGTTATAAGATGCGTTGGGAAATGGTGATAAAGTAGAGGGTATGGTCTATGGGGAAGAGAGAGAGGGAGAGGGGGGGGATAGAGAGAAGGGAACGGGGGGGAGGAAGAGGTGTGAGAGAGAGGAGGGGGCAGGAGATTTATGAACGCTAAACACATGACCTCAAGAGGAGGAGAAGAAATAAAACTCGTAAGAGAGAGGTCGAGAGATAGCGGAGGGGTATGAAGATCGCGGAATGAGATAAAGTCTAGATAGTTAATTCTGAAAGATAGAAAAAAATATATAGAATAAGAGTATAGAGTATATAGAATAGAAATAGATAAGATAGAGAGAGAGAGAGAGAGAGAGAGAGAGAGAGAGATAGGGAGAAGGCGTAGGAGGTAAGATAGATAGATAGATAGATAGATAGATAGACAGAAGACAAAGAAAGATAGATGGGATAGATAGATAGACAACAAAACAAACAACAGAAAACAACAAAACAAACAAACAGACAAACATACAGACAAACAGACGGACAGACAGACAATCAGACAGACAGAAAGATAGGTAGGCAGAGAGAGATGGATAGATAAACAAACAGGCAGATAAACAGACAAGCATAGATAGACAGAGAGAGACAGAGACAGACTTGTTCCGAGGCACGTGGCGAGCTGAAGTGACTCACATGAAGAGGCAAAAGGGAAACGACGTAAACTCACCGAATAACCACCACCCTAATCAAGGAAATCTGGTTCATTCGGAGGGAGACGGAGAGCATGCTTGTCCGCGCTGCTGAGACTTGTGCTCCTCATGGTTACGTAATATTTGCCATTTAGTGTCGCGGCTAATTTTGCTTTGGCAGTAGGGGTCTTCAGATAAAGAAAGAAAGAAGGAAAGAAAAGGAAACGAAAAAAGAAAGAAAGCAAAATATATACATGTTTATGATATATATATATATATATGTATGTATATGTATATATATATATATATATATATATATATATATATATATATATATATATATATATATATATTACATCACACACACAACGCATAAATACACGCACATAAGCACACACACACACACACACACACTAACCATATCATATCACACAACAATCAATCACCACACATCACATCACATTCACATCACATTCACATTCATATTCATATCATATTCATACTCATATTCATATTCATATTCATACTCATACTCATACTCATACTCATACTCATACTCATACTCATACTCATACTCATACTCATACTCATACTCATATTCATATTCATATTCATATTCATATTCACTTAATTTATAGTCAATACATTACATACTCATACTACCAACATAACAGTAACTCATATTATATCTGATATATCAGTACATATCATGATGATGATAATGGTAATGCTAATAGTAATGATAATTATAATAGTCATAATAATGATGATGTTTTTAATAATAACAACAGGAACAATACGGATAATTATAATAACAGAAGCAGTAGCAATAGCAGCAACAATAATGTCAATGATTATAGTTATCAAAACTCTTCCAAAAATGAGACCTCCTGAAAACTCATTTAAACCCAAGTGCAATGACTCATGCAGTAACTCGCGCACCGGATGCCAACACGCCAGCAAACAACACCTTTTCAACAGATCAGAGCTTTAGGATATCCCGGATTACAGCATATGGCAATAAAGACCAATTGCTTTACAGAGATCAATGTCTAACGAATAAAGGATACCAGCTGTCCACTTTTGCTTATCAAAATAATACCCGTATGATAAATTCGCGCGCATTTTCTCTCGTTATGGCAGTAGTGATTAGGATGTTTTAGAATTTCAGATATTCGTAAACCTATATCCCCTTGGTGCTGCATTTACTATGCATTTCACTGGAACCCAATTCATAGTTGAAGTCCATCGTTATAACTTTTAGCGCATATATATTGACCATAATACGGCGAGGTGCGCGTTACACGGCGAAATGCATTTTCTGTCTTTTTCCCTTTGTTTTTCTTTCATTTTTTAAGTTTCGCTAATGTAATCTTTTCGATCACATTGCACCGTGTTATCTACATCGACATCTGAATCTGTAGGCATACTTTCTATAGTTGATATAGAGATATAACTTATCTATATGTATTTCCTACCACACTTTGGTTTACACAATGTTCATAGTTTGGTTCCCAATTATTTCCCATCGTATTTCTGAATCATGCACGAAAAGATTGTAAGACAAGTAAGATTTTGAACATATACACATATACTAATTAAGCTCCAATTGCTTAGATACGGGTACACAAAGTCGATTTTTATAATCAGTCGATATACTGTAAAAATACTGCATTTAATTGCTGCGCTGTATGTAATCATATGCAAATAATTACTAATAAAATTCATGGCCATTTCTGACACAAACTTCATGCATAATACACATCAATGAAATCTAATTTTTCATGGCAATTACAATTATTGCTACACACAGTTGAGTTCGTGGGATTTGCGGAAACTAATATTTGTTGAGTGCATTGCAATTACCATTAAAATGCTAAAAAGAGAACGGCCAGAACTATCTTCACTCATTTAGAAAAATAAGATTATGAAGGAAGCATTATTTCTTTGACGAAAGGTTATTTTCCGTCTTACTCTTCGACACTAATCATGGTATTTATTCATTTATTTTATTATTATTATTTTTTTATTATTGCACTTTATTTCTTTTATAATATACTTATAAGAAAATCATACTTTTCTTATTTTCTTTGTTCTATATCTTGCAGACTGTTCGCACAAAATCATATCAGTTTAAATTATGTGCAACATATATATTAATTTTCTGGTGTTTGCAATGAATATTTGCATTAGAAACGGGGAAAAACATTGGATCATGAGGAGAAATGAATACTAAAATAATAAGGATATAAATTTGCTTACTCTTGTAGCCGGGCGGAGTGTATACATGGATCCCATGAATATTTAATTAGATTATGATTGCAGTTTATCATAGAAATTCTTACACACACTCTTTCATACCGGCACGTACGGCACTCGACCCCAACCGGGCCAGACTTGAGAGCTGCCTTCATTTCCTTCACCATACCTCTCGCGGCTCTTCCAACAGATGCACCATACCTCTTTCACTATATCCACCATACATGTTTGTGCTTCTAAATCCCCTAAGTAAATTCACAATAATTTTTTGAGAGGGGGGGGCCACGTCCTTCTTGGCAAAACATCACGCCACGATCCTCGTCTTGGTTTCTTACCCTGTTCTTATTCTTTATACCCTCTCTCTCTCTCTCTCTCTCTCTCTCTCTCTCTCTCTCTCTCTCTCTCTCTCTCTCTCTCTCTCTCTCTCTCTCTCTCTCTCTCTTTCCCTCTCTCTCTCTCCTCTCTCTCTCTCTCTCTCTCTCTCTCTCTCCTTAATTTACACACTGACACATACACATACAGACATGCAAGGCCGTCTCGTTCCCTCTGAATATGAGAAACAAAAATAAAAAGAATTAAAATCGCACACTAAACCGATTAGCATGCCATTCTTTCGCTGAACTGTACCATTCAAAATGACCCTTTTCTCACAAGTCAAAATTCTATGCATTAAACGCTCGTACGGCTAGCTGCCTGCATGACTCTCACAATGCAAACAAAAAAGTTTAATAACGAAGAGAGCTCCCACCAATTCAGAAAAAACGGGCTTTCATACAACCATGTTTCATTGTTAAGGTGCGTTTCCGTTCCGCTCCTAAAAAATGGGTCACGTCAAGCCGAAACCTTCCAGAATCTAAGACGAAATGGGATGGAAAGAGGCAGTCAACCACTCCCCTTTCCCTCTTGCTACTTCCCTCCTCTCCTGTTTATTCTTCCTCCCTGTCTTTATTTGCTTCCTGTTTCTCCTCTCGTTTCTTATCCTTTTATCAGGTCGTGTCTTTAGTGCTTTCCTGTTTCTTCCTGCTTCCAGGTATAATATACCTATCTATTTTATTATAATAATTTGTGTTGCTTTTATAATGAGATTTATTTTATCGTTAATGTATCGATTTAGCTTTTTGAAAGGAAAGGTCATTTTTGTGTTGTATTGTAGTATTTTTAAACCATATATATATATATATATATATATATATATATATATATATATATATATATATATATATATATATATATATGTATATATATATCACAGCTATGATCTCTCTCAGTTTATATCAAAGTCCCCTCTTAAACTCCCCTTTGAAACTGTTCTGCCATTCTTACAGTTATTCATGCTTTTCGTTTACACCTTTCAGTATTATACGAATTCTCCAGGTTATATTAATATCCATATTTCTTATTGTTCATAATATTTAAATGTTGTTACACTATGAAAATATACATGGCTTCAGCTGGGCGTTGAGAGCGTCTTTCTAAAAAGAAACAGGCA
>NC_051396.1:16359658-16362158 GCF_015228065.2 Penaeus monodon | reverse complement strand
AGCAAAGCGTAAAATCGAAGAACCACATGCAAAGAGTGTAGGCAGAATGAGTAAAGAGTAAAGGTGTAGAGAACCAAGAGTAGAATGAAGGCAGAGGTACCGGATACGACAGTGTTAAACAGTATAATATTAAAATAACGATAAAATGTAAATAATTATTACTTGAGATTCATTTGCTTCATTTCGATAGCATTTCATACCTTGGCATATGCAAAACACGAAATTACAAAAAGAACAGACAAACGCAACAAACTATTGAAATCACGTCTTGTAACCAAAGCGCCCACACATACGTCTACAATATCATGCGCCATCTTACGCCCCAAAGATTCGAGTCTCTAACCAACCACACCCATCTGTATTTATCTGTTTGTTTCTCATGTAATCCGCACGCAAGATCGTATTGCTGAAGAAGATTCGAACAAAAATCGCTTCATTCGTATACTTATTCATTCGCGCGTGAATGATAATAGACCGGAAGAAATTTGTTCAAATATGCCCTTTAATATGAAATGATCATCGAATAATAGGACCAACTCGTCGCATATAAAAACTATTGTGAAAAATATGGGGAGAAAAAAAGAAAGGTTAGAGAAAAGAATAAAAGAATAGAGTATATGTATACAAGGATAAATAAACACGCATACATCTCTCTCTCTCTCTCTCTGTATATATATATGTATATATATACATACATATATATATATATATATATATATATATATATATATATATATATATATATATATATATATATATATATATATATGTATATATATCTATATATATATATCTATATATATATATATATATATATATATATATATATATATATATCGGTAATTATAACGCAAATTCACAGTGTACTTTAAGTCTGATACAGAGAATTCCAGTTATCTCTCCCAATATTTATCAATATTGTTATTTTATCTACCATTGGTAAAGTTTGTCTCGTTGCCTGCCACACCCAGGACTGCCTCAGCGTTAAATATATTTGCTAACTGATTTCTACATATCATTCGCGTCGTCTAAGTTCACGATTGTTCGGCGCCTATATTTGGTACAAACACTAACTATATATTATCTCAACTTGGATGATGTATCCTGTCAGCAAGAAATAATTTTGATCAAAGGGTATGACTGTTGTGTCCATGTCTGTCTGTCTGTCTGTCTGTCTGTCTGTCTGTCTGTCTGTCTGTCTGTCTGTCTGTCTGTTTGTTTTCTGCCTGCCTGCCTGCCTGCCTGCCTGCCTGCCTTACCTGCCTGCCTGCCTGTCTTTCTGTTTCTCTCACTCATTCTCTCTCTCTCTCTCTCTCTCTCTCTCTCTCTCTCTCTCTCTCTCTCTCTCTCTCTCTCTCTCTCTCTCTCTCTCTCTCTCTCTCTCTTTTCTCTCACTTCGTCTTTCTTTCCCTCCCTCCCTTTATTATCTCTCTCTCTTTCCCTTTTTTCCCTCCCCCCCTCTCTCTCTCTCTTTCTCTCTCTCCTTCCCTTTCTCCCCAAGCTGTATCTTTATCCTCCATCTTACTATCTCGTCTCATTTACCTCTCTGCAATTAGCTCACTGGCATCTCAGTTCTTCCCTCGCTCCCCTCCTCCTCCCTCTTCCTCACTGCCGACGAGTCCCTCCCCTTCCATCCTCTACTTTGCCTCCCCCCCACCACCCCGTAAGTTACAGCCCCTCTTTGATTAATGTAAATGGAAAGCAGTTGATAATTGGAAATGGCCAACGCCCCCGTCCTCGTTACACCCATCCTCGTTCACGGGAGCCAAACAAGCCGACATTTGCAACACGCCGTGCATTTGCAATTTAATTACTGCAAAGCTCCTAAATCCGTGCCGGTTCGATTCAGTAATCACAACACTCACCGAAACTTAACGATCGCTCGAGGTTTATCGCCTATTTGGTCTTACACGAACGAACCGTACGGATTCTTACGGAGGGAAGAGTGTATGCTGACGATAACAAAGTCGGTGTTTCAGTCGTGGGGGAATATTAGGAATCCTTCTTCGATCAAAAGGAATGGGTGTATTTCATAAAAGGGTGATACCATAGGTAGATGACTTGTTTACACAAAACGGGTCCACGGACATACAAAGAATTACGTCATCCTCTACGAAAACTAGGACAAGAGAGAGAGAAAAAAGACTAGGAAACAAAAGCGTAGACTCTTTCGGCGCGGAAAGTACCGATTCACCAATAGCCGCACGCGAACAAATCATTTATTCTGGAGTAGTTATAGGGACGGGTCCATAGCGAGCTGTCACGCCACGGAAATACGGTTACCCTCACACGGAAGTTTTATAGTTGTATTATTCAATATTCGAAGTGCAGCCGCCAGTGTGTATGGCCTGTTGACTTTCACATACACCAACACCTCATGCAAGAAATTCCAGTTAACACAGCCATGGCTCGAACCAGTCATGTAGAAGCCGTGCACAACATGCACACACTTCCATCAGTGTGGCACGAACTCTCCCTCGCAACTAAATAGAAATACTAC
>NC_051396.1:16314658-16317158 GCF_015228065.2 Penaeus monodon | reverse complement strand
ACGTCCGCAAAGTGTGGGCAGTGACGGCTCTGAACGTTTTAAACAGTGACAGTTGGCCAGAGTTTGATGATATAAGCACGATGCGCGAGGGAGTTGGCTTAGCTCAGGGCTATATCTCAACGCGGATGGCAGGCTCCCGTGACCGTCCCTTATGGGATAGCCTCGTATCTCGCAGGGTCGCTATGGTGCGCCAGTCCCAGCCACGATCTATGGAAGAGGTTTTCCAGCGATTCTGTCTCTGGATGATGGAAATGCAGGTGCACAAACGCTGAAGACTAATCGCAGGAAATAGATTTGGGCTCTACACAGCACGGCACTATTGGCTTCCCGGCCGCCGGCGCAGCGGGGTTCCAACGGCGACGCTGCAGGTCGAAATCTTAAATAACAACCGCGATTAATGGCAATACGTGTATATGGCATTATTATCTTCGGAAAAAATCATCATGCTATTTATTGGGCGGGGAAGGAAATGCCGGTTTATAGGATATCAGATGCGCAGCGGAAGTCGTGAATTATTTTGCAGGTTTATTTACATTCTAATGCCATTTACTAATACTTTTTTCCTCGGCCATCTTCTATATGGCAAGTAACATTAGCAGAACAATACGAGCAGCAGAAGACGCAGTACAAGAAAGCGCGTACCCAGGTAGGACCAACCAGTCTGCCAGAGTGAACTTAGGTACGTTCTTTTTTCAGTGGCCATATACTGTAAGGTTGGTGAGCTGCACGTGCTATTAATGTTACTACACGACATGAGGCCAGTGTTGGCTGTTGATAGCAATCGGTATGATATTGGTATGGTGACGATGTATATACCGTTTACTTATCTTGTTTCGTATACCATACACCGAGGTGTAATATGAAACAATAATAAAATTGAAGTATTGGTAGTAGTAGGAGTAGTAGTAGTAGTAGTGATGGTGGTGATAACAGTAGTAGTAGTAGTAGTAATAGTAGTAGTGGTGGTAGTAGTAGTAGTAACAGTAGTAGTAATAGTAATAGTAGTAATAGTAGTAGTAGTAGTAGTGGTGGAAGTAGTAGTAGTAACAGTAGTAGTAGTAGTAATGGTAGTAATAGTAATAGTAGTAGTAGTTGTTGTAGTAGTAGTAATATGAGTAGTAGCAGCAGTAGTAATAGTAAAGGTAGTAGTAGTAGTGACGGTAGTAGTAGTAACAGTAGTGGTAGTAGAAATAGTAGTTATATTATCAGCAACAGTAGTGGTAGTATTACTAGTAATTGTAATAATTGCAGCTGTTGTTGTTCTTATTGCTGTTGTTGTTAGCTGGTCTGTGACGTAAGTTGTTTACAGAGATATTTCACAGAACTTGAGACAAGGCTAGCAGTCGCTGCGACTGCAATAAGTATAAGCAATAGTAACGGTAGCAACAGCAGTGATAATAAAGAGCAGTAGCGCGAGATTACACAAGCATCTCGCAGGTGAGCCAAGGAAGCGGTTAAGACTGCGCATAGTATATGATGATGTATTCGTAAGGCTAATTGGAAGTCCTCGCCCATTCAACAGTTTCGTCATTGTTTTGAAATCATTACCTACACAACGCCGACGTACCAAGGCGTAACAATGCACGCCGCTCACGTCAGAAGATGTCAGAGAAAGAGAGAAGGTAAAAAAAAAAAGGAAGAAAAAAGAGTTGAGAAAGAAGGTAGAAGCGGTGGATAAAAGCAGTGGACAAGGAGGTGAAAAGGACGTGAAGGAGGTGGAAGGAGGAGAGAGAGGCGGTGGGTGGGGGGAGTGCTGGCTACGCTCAAGCATTTAGGAAAGGGAAAGAATGGAAAATAAAGTAGAAAACAATGGGATGAAAATATTTACATATATTTATGCTTATGTTTGTGTTTATATGTATAATAATAGGAATATTTTACATGAAAATATCAAATGATTCTTTTTGGCGCAGTGGAAATGATGCTTGTTCTTAAATCGTCTTTTCTTTTCTCCTCCATCTCTTTTTGGTATTTAGTCCATACAGCTATGAATGCGTACACAAACACAAAACCACCACACCACACACCACGCGCGCGCGCACGCACGCACACAGCATGAACTCACTCACACACCCCACAATACACACGCACGCAGGCAGGCAACCAGGAACGCACTCATACACACACGCGCACGCACGCAGGCAGTTAGGAACGCACTCATGCACACACAGACACACATACTGTGAATTCTCCCTCGCTTTGCTTAGTGGCTCCTCCTCTCTCTCTCTTTTCACCTCGTGGCCTCTCATCACCCTTGCCTATGGCCCTGCCTTCTCCTTCGGTGGCCCTTCTCTCTCTCTCTCATTCACCTGCTGCATCTCCCTCACGTTCCCCCCTTTGGTGTCTCTCTCTTATGTTCCCTGTGCCATTTTCTTGGCGTTCCCCTGTGGCACTTCCTACAGCTTACTCTGTATATCTCCCCCCCCTTCCCCCCTGAGACACCTCCCATCCTTTCCCCTGTGGCACTACTTCATCTTCCCTGGTGATTCCCTGTCTCCTT
>NC_051396.1:16307001-16314558 GCF_015228065.2 Penaeus monodon | reverse complement strand
TTTCCCTTTTTCCGCTCCAGGGAACTTCAGATGATTTACACCACAACACCAGCTCAGTTAAAGTGAAATCATCAAATTAATTTCCGATTTTCCCCTCTGTCTAGAGGGCAAATTGCATCGGAAGTTTTGCCAACCCCGTCAGCTAAGGGGAAAGCGAATTAACGTCATAAAATCTACGGCTTCGCACCGCCGTGTTTGGGCGAGGCCGAGGCGAAGGCGAGACTCCGACGGGGAGAAACCTCGGCATCACACGCACAGGAGGTTTGGTTTACAAGGCTGGGATCTTATTTAGAAACTATCCACTCGGCCCGATGTCGTTTTTCAATTAAGGGGGGGGACAAATTGTTTTTAGGCCTAACTCGGAGGCCCTTCGCATAGTTTTTGTTGTTTCTTTCTTTTATTTTTCCTGTAGTTACTCCTTCGATAAGGGTCTGTGGAATAATAGAAAACGAGAAAAAAGGGGAGGCGTGGAGCTGTCTCGTTCCTCCGCTTACAAGAGAGATTAGCCGTTATCCCCTCTATTTAATATATATCGCATCTTCCGCGCTGACATCTTTGACCCTAAATGTTTGTCGACAGCAGTTATCGAAATAAGTCATAGGAAGGTCCGATAATATCCCCGGATTTTTGAGACGCTCTCTGGAACAATAGCACAGGAAAGGTGTTGTTATTCCTCGTAGACGAACATAAGCAATCGTTCGTTTAGGCCTACCTTGGGGCTGGTGATCCATCATTGGAACATGCAAGGAGAAACTGATAACAGTGAGTTCTCTCTCGCTCTTTTTTTTCTCGTTTTTTCCATGTCCTTTGAGATCAGTGCGTACATATATTTACATACAACACAACACAAGCACGCTTACGCACGCACACGCACACACATGCACACATACGCAGACATTGCAAACAAATAAAAGCAAACAAATGGGCGCACGGATACAAACCCCCCCCCACACACAAACACAATATGTATATATGTGTGTGAGTGTGTGTTGTGTGTGTTACATATATATATATATTTTATATATATATATATATATATATATGATATATATATATGTATATATATTTATTTATTTTTGTGTGTTGTGTGTGTGTGTGTGTGTGTGTGTGTGTGTGGTGTGTGTGTGTGGTGTGTGTGTGTGTGTGTGTGTGTGTGGTGTGTGTGCATGTGTTTTTGTGTTGTGTGTGCGTGTGATATTATATATATATATATATATATATATATATATATATATATATATAATATTTTATATATATATAAAATTTTATATATATATATTAAAGTGTGTATATTTATATATATACACACATATATTACCATATATTTACACACACACACGCACACGTACACGCACACGCATATGTAGTAAATATATAATATATATATAATATATATATATTATTATATATATTATATAATATATATATACATATATATTTATATTTATATATATGTATGTAAAGATATATATATATTATATATATATATATATATATATATTTATGTATATATATTCATATTTATACATATGTATATATATAAAATTTATATAAATATATAAAAAATATATATATATTTTATGTACATATACGCTCATGTGTTTTGTATGCCGAATTAAGAGCGGGTTTGGGTTTGTCGTCCCTTTCCAACCCATCTTCTCTCTCTCTCTCCTCTTCTCTCTCTCTCCTTTTCCCTCTCTTCCCAACCGCTTTCTTCCTGTCGGTAGTACTTCCGGGAATAGCCCTAAACATTAGGCTACATTTCATCCCGGGCATGTAAATCTCGGCGTTTCTAATGAGAAGAAAAAAAATCAAGATTGCATCAGATCAAGCCACGACTTTTGAGATGTAAATATGGTCATTTCAGTGCATTCAATTAAGCTCGACGATAAATCAGTCCTTATTGCGCGGTGAAATGTCCCCCAAAACGGGTACTTTGCATCACAATAGCCAATTTTTCTCCCAAACTACCGTATCATTTAGGCAAGAGGAATTCAACTGCCAGCATACGAATGTTGCGCGTGTTGGGCCTCCCGCCGTGGAAAGTTTGCGCGCTCGGGGCTTGTGTGTGGGGTCCTCGCTGCCAGAGGTACAAGCAGGAGCTACACCGCCTCCGAAGCTAGGGAAAAGGAAAAAGTAAATAATAGATGATTGGAATTGAAGAGAGAAAAGAGAAGGGTAGAGATAATGTTAGGAGGAGGAGAGAAGGAGGAGGAGGAGGAAGAAGGGGAAAGGAGGAGGATAGAAAGAGGGAGATAGATAGAGAGAAAGAAGGAGATAGAGAGATAGAGTGATAGATAGATAGATAAATAGATAGATAGATAGATAGATAGAGAGAGAGAGAGAGAGAGAGAGAGAGAGAGAGAGAGAGAGAGAGAGAGAGGGGAGAGAGAATGAGAGAGAGAGAGAGAGAGAGAGAGGGGGGGGAGAGAGCCGGCGAGAGGAAAGATAGAGAGGATGAGAGGGAGAGGGGGATAAAATTATTATATATATATATATATATATATAATATATATATATATATATATATATAAACACGCACAACACAAACACACACACACAAACACACACACAAACACACACACATACACACACACACACACACACCACACACACACACACACACACACACACACACACACACACACACACACACACACACCACACCACACCACACACATACATAAAATATAATATATATATATACGTTTGTATATATATATATATATATATATATATATAATATATTTTATATATATATTAATATAATAAATATATAATAAAATATATATTTATATATATACATACACGTGTGTGTATATATGAATTTTATAAAATATAATATATATATATATATATATATATATATATATATATATATATATATATATATATATATATACACATCTGCATGTATGAGAGAGAGAGAGAGAGAGAGAGAGAGAGGAGAGAGAGCGAGAGAGAGAGAGAGAGGGAGGGGGGGAAAGGGAGGGAGGGAGAGTTTTTTTGTGTGTATACTGAAACGGTTTTTACTTGTCTTGCACTCTCTCTCGTTATCTTGTGAATAGATGAAAGAGTTTTCCCCGTGCCCCACTATAATTGAATCTAAATTTGTTGTAAATAATAACACTTGTTTAGCTAACGTAATATCTGAACATGGAGGGTTTTCTTAATCGATTTTTATTTTTTTCAATGCCCTACTGAAGTGATTATGTGTCGTGAGTTCCTGGGAAAAAATACTGCAATTAACCAGAGGTAAGGGCAGGCCAGTCTTCCATTGCCTTCCGTGATTCCTTAAGAGGAGCAGTAACTCTTTCCCAGAACTCGAACACTGCAACGAGGATTCCTTGCTTTCTCCCAAATAAAGATTTGTATAAGGATATAAAAGATCCAACCCAACTGTTTGATTCATTCGATCGTCACTTTGCTGAAGATTCATGGTAAGAGTGGGGGAAAAACGGGAATTTCCAATGCTTTATGTGTAGGATATATTTAATGTGGCCTCGATGCATGTGCTCAATTTCCCCAAAATATTCGACCAAAAAACCTTCTTCTTGTAGGTGGCAGCGAGGGAAAAAGGGCCTGAGAATCCATCTTTTTCAGGTCCTACCATAAACACTTTTATGATACTCCTGATCATAACGCTTTTATAATTTAATAGCCTATACATATATTTTCCCATAAAACGTGGAAAATAACTTCCCTCCTCCACCCGTTTACTCACCGGCGCCTTCCTCACCAGCTTCTTAGAGCCGTTGTTGGTTCAGTGAGAAATATACAAAGAACAAATAGATCTTTGGTGTGAGGAATCGCGAAGTGGTCAAGGGGGAAGGCCCTGGCTTTGTTATCGCTCGGGTTATCTTAACGGGGTAACGCTGCTGGGCATGAGGAGGGGGAAGGGAGGGGGTCCAGTAAGGGGTAGTGGAAGGGAGGGGTAAGGACAGGGGTGAGGAGGAGATAGAGAGAGGTTCGGGGATGGGGAGTGGGGGGTGTTTTAGAGGAGGGAAATTGGGGCGGGAAGGTACGAGGTGTAAAGAGGGAAGAATGTTGGAAAGAAATGTGAAGTTTAACGTATTTTTCCGGTGAAATTTACCTTGATTTTATAATACAGGAAACATTGCACTCGCGAGAGCAATTGTGGAATCAATTAATATGATGATCCGTGCCACTTATCTGATGAGAAAAATAAATATATATGTGCCATTAATGCCAGCGTTATATCTAGTGTTAAAGTTATCACTTAAGCGCGCGCGCACACACACACACACACACACACACACACACACACACACACACACACACACACACACACACACACACACACACACACACACACTGTGTGTGTGTGTGTGTGTGTGTGTGTGTGTAGGGTATCCGGAAAGAGAGCCCTTTTATAAATGCATCGTCCAAATGACGTTGCCCGTGAAGCGGAAAAAAGAACAAGGGCCAGGGATAGTCGGGCCCTGTTACTTTACAAAACAAAGAGAAAAGAAAAGAAAAAACCCTGCAAGCCCTCAAGGAAGATAGGGCTGTCTGTGGATGAGTGGTGTAGGTACTTTCATGCTGATTATGATTGAAATAACACACCCAGCTTTTCACAAAATAAAGCAATGTTCAAGATAGGTACAACCTTCTCTCCTGGAGGTCCGTCGTAATGTCAACGTCGGATCCAAAGGGGTACACATACATACGTTCGTCTAAACACTCGTTTATTCAGTGGAACCAAGCCCCTTATATAGCAGAGGTTTTGACATGTACTATGTAAAAGACATTTAAGAAACACTGTTCAATTGTGCAGTATAAAAACTTGGATATAAATAATGGATATAAAAGATAATTCACTTATAAGGATTACAAATAAAACAATGAAAGTTACAAAACATAACGAAGATTACAAATATTCGTGGTAAAAGTAAAGAGCTGATGAACATATTAAAAACAATAAGAATCGGAGTAAAAGTCATGAACTATGAAAACGTGAATATTCAAAATACAAGCAAGGAAAATATCTTGCCAGTGCTCTTAAAAAATGGATTAAAAGATGCCAAAAAAACTTATAATTTACTAGGAAGCAAACTAAAGAAAAAAGGACTTCACTGCTAATAATAAAACCGAAAATGATACAATTAAAAAGAAAACAAACCTGGGTATGAATAATAATTGTAACTTAACTCATCTTGCTAAAAATGCAATTAAAGAGGCAGAGGCAGAGCGGCAGACATGCTCAGGTTTCTAAAGTGTCCGACAGCAAAGTGTAAAACTATATATATAAACCGGCTTGATTAAAATTTCGTTACCATTAAGAATCCTTTCAATAAAAAGGCATGGCAAAAAAATAAAAATAGGAATAGATAAGGGTAGGGCGAAGTATTCAGGATTTAGGGAAAAGGGGGGGGGCATAGATCGTAGAATAAAGGGTAAAGATCTAGAGTAAGGGAAGAGGCGAGAAATCAGGAGAAAGTGCCAGACAAAACTAGAAAGTTAGGCGATGAGGGTAGTTCTATAGAGAGTACAGACATAGCTAAGGACCAGCAGTTTCAGAGGAAAAGAACATAACGGCAAGAGTAAGAGAATATAGAAGCAGTAAGGATAAAATACAGAAGATGACTTTAAAAAGGCAAAAGTAGGTCAAGAAAAAGCTACGCTAAAAAAAAAGGGAAAAAGCTAATAAAGAACTTTTGTATTCAGTGAAAAAGCAAAGGGGTATGAGAGAGGAAGAAAAAGGGGAGAGAGAGAGAGAAGAGGAGAGGAGAGAGAGAAGAGGGAGAAGAGGAGAGAGAGAGAGAAAAGAGAGAGGGGAAATGGGGTGTGTTGAAGAGGAGAGGAGGAGAGGGGAGATACTAGAAAAAAGGGGGGAAAGAAGGGGGAAAAAGGGGGAGAAGGAAGGGGGAAAAGGAGAAAAGGAGGGGGAGAGAGGGAAAAAAAAAAGGGGGATGGGGAAAGGAGAAGGAAGGAGGTCTGGAAACCCACAAAGGGGGTTGTTCAGTATTAGTGTATATAATATACATACTATTATATATATAATATATATAATATATAAAATTATTAATATAAAATATATACATATAAAGTATTATCATTCATTTTAACGGTGGGTTTTCAGTCTGAGCCGCCGTGTCACAGCGATACTAAATTTGCATTTTTTTCACGCTTGTGCTTTTGGGAGTGAGTAGTGGTAGGGTCCCCAGTTCTCTCCACGGAGATGCCGGTGTTACCTTTTTGGTAATCATTCTCTCTTATTTTTTGGGCTTGGGACCAGCCTGACTTGAGCTGGCTTTCCCCCATGGCAGCAGGCATCGAGGTGAATTCCCTTCCTGGGACAACGCGGCGGTCGGTGACTCGAACCCCAATCGATTTCCGTCGTGACAGTCTTTAGTCCCCACGCCTAAACCCTTCGGCTACCGCGGCCCCGACGATCATGGCTTCCATGATTTTCTTGGCAATTTAGAGCGGTGGTTTGCCATTGCCTCCGCCGGTGTTTTTTTTTTTTTTTTTTTTTTTTTTTTTTTTTTTTTTTTCGAGTCACCATCTCTATTTCCCCGTATGACTTGGGCTGACTGGTACCCAGTGGCTGGCAGGAAATGAGGTGAAGTTCCTTGCTAAGGAAACAACGCGGCGGGTCGGTGACTCGAACCCTCAGAACTCAGATTGCCGCGTGACAGTCTGAGTCCGACGCTCTAACCATTCGGCACCGCGGCCCAAAATGTTATATATGTATATATATATATATGTATAATATATATAATATATATAATAAAAAATATATATTAATATATATATATTATATATATATATATATATATATATATATATATATATATATAATATAATATATAATATTATAATATACTTTATATATATATTTTATATATATATATATATATTATATATATATATATATAATTTTAATATATATATTGTATATATTATATATATATTATATATATTATAAAATTAAAATATATATATATATATATATTATATATATTATACTATAATATACCACACAATCAACAATTAAGTGAACGGGAGCGTTAAAATCAATACCTTTCTTTTAAGGTCTAAACATGTAGGTTCCCGGAAACCACTAGGTTTCCGTGTATTTGTTTGTGTGTGAGGAAATTTGTTTCGAATTGAAATGGGCATATTTTCAGATAGCACAGAACCTGTCTGAGAACCCAGCTTCAGCCATGAGCATAAGGGATACTTGCGTAAAGCATGAATTCGCCCGCAGACTTAATGATAATGTTAATTAAACCATGACGCATCAGAGATAATGAGAAAACATGTCTGAAAACTGTAACTAATGAACCACTCTGCCTAGATGCTCATCCTTGCCGGTTAATTGAACACAGGTTAGCGCCGGGGAACACGATACTGTGGAGAGAAAAGTGGGGCATGCGGGTCAAAAGCACCAAAGGGAAGGGTTTTGTAGGGTCCATAACAACGGACATTTTTCAGGCTCAGGAAGGACCGCGGTTCTGCCAGTGGTGCGGGAAGTTGTATAAACTGTTAGAGATTACCTGCACAATGTTCTCCTAATGATAACTTGGTAAT
>NC_051396.1:16272001-16282001 GCF_015228065.2 Penaeus monodon | reverse complement strand
ATATAATATATTATAATAATTATATATAAAAATGAACACCCACCCCACACAAACACCCCACAACCACAACACACACACCACAAAAACCCACACACCCCACACACAAAAAAATAATAATTATATTTTAGTTATATATATATTAATATATATATATATATATTATATATTATACGTATATATATTATATATATTTTATATCTATTTTATTATTTATTTAATATATATAATATATATATATAGAAAAATATATTATAATTTTTTTTATAAAATATATTATATTTTTTATATATAATTATTTATATATATATAGTTTTAAATTATTATATATATTATATATATATTATAATTTTATTGGGGGTGTGTGTTTTGGGGGTTTGGGTAATCCCTCGTGTTTATCTATTTCTTATTTAAAATTTATATATATATATATTATTTTTTAAATATTTTTTTTTTTATTTAATGTGTTTTTATTTGTTTTTCCCTTTCTATTTGCATTTTATTTTAATTTTTTATATTTTTTTTATTTTTTTTTTTTATTTTTATATATATGTTGCATGTTATTTTTTAGAAATTCGTATGGGGTTTGTTAAATTTGTATGAATTATGTTGTATAATGTTTGACGTATCCTTGATCTCGTTAAAACATTTCTGACCAATTTTAAGGGGTTCCAACCTTTTATCGAAATTTCTTTTTTTTTTTTTGGGGCTCTTCTCCTTGCCCCCCCGCACCTCCCTCCCCTCTCTCACACTCCCCTCTCCAAAACACACTCTTCTCTCTCTTCTCTCTCTCTCTCTCTCTCTCTCTCTCTCTCTCTCCCTTTCTCTGTCCCCCCCTCCTTCAGCCCCTTGTCCCCCGCCCTCCCTCCCTCCTCCGTCCCTCCGTTTCCTCCCCTCATTCCGTCCCCCCTCCCCCCTTTTCCCTCCTTCCCCGTCCCCCTCCCCCCCCTTCCTTCCTTCCCTCCCCCCCCCGCCCCTTGTCCCCCCCTCCCCCCCCCTTCCCCCCTCCGTCTCTCCTCCCTCCCTCTGTCCCCCCTTTTCCCCCCTTCCACCGCGCCTCCGTTCCTTCGCCCTTTCCCCCCCTCCCTCCTTCCTCCTTCCCTTCCCTCCCTCGTCCCCCCGTTCCCGTCCCTCCGTCCCCCCCTATTCCGTCCCCTCGCCCCTTCCCCCCCTCCCGCCGCCCTCCTTCTTCCGTCCTTCCCTCCCCCCCCCCTTTCCTCCCTCCTCTCCCCGTCCTCCGTTCCCTCCGTTCCCCCGTCCCTCCCTCCATCCGCCCCTTCCCCCCTCCCTCTTTCCGCCCCCCCCCCCTCTTCACCCCTCAGTTCCCCCTTTTCCTTCCTCCGTCTGTCCCCCCCATTCCTCCCTTCTTCCTCTTTTCCCTCTCCTTCCTCCCCTCCCCCCTCCATCTCTTGTTCTTCCCTTTTTTCCCCCCAAATTTTTTTTATTTTATTCCCCCTCTTGACCCAAGCTACCTTTTTTAAAAACCTCTTTCCCCCCTTTCCTCGAAAACTTTTTTTCTCATCTACCCTCTATTCCTTTTTCTCCCACCTTTCCCCTCCTCCTCCTCCTTCTCTGCTGCTTTCTTCCCCCGCGGGGTCCACAGCTTTTCCCCCCCTAACCAGTGAAATGAGGGCTGATGTATGGGGACCAAAGGAAGGGGTCTAGGCCCGAACAATCTTTTGGGCCATTTTCCAACTTAGGGGGAAGCAAAAAGATTTCGGGGTGGACCATCACGGCCGGGGGGAAGGGATAGGGATGGGGAGTGAGGATGGGGATGGGGCCTTTGGAGGGGTAGGATGGGGACGAACCGGGGATGGGAACCAGGTGGATATAGGGAGGGCGGACAGGGGAAAGGGGGGGGGGGGGGGCCGGGAAAGGGGGAAGAGGGACTATGGGGGAGAGGAAAAGGATAGGGAGAGGGATGGGATAGGGTGAGGCGGGATAGAGACGAGGAGAGGGTCCAAGGGAAGGGGGAAAAGACGGACGGGTTTGGGTCCTTAAACTAACTGTTCTTACAAGCAGATAGGAGAGAGAGAGGAAAGGTGCGATAAAGACGCAGAGATAAAATTGATGAGCGAGAGGGCACGAAATTCGAGAGAGAGGTGAGAGGCGACAAAATGCGAAGTGGAGGAGGAAAAGGGTTAAAAGAGCGAAGGAAAAACGTTTTTGCACCAAAGGAAGCAAAAATCTTAGTGAGAACATACAAATTACTTAAAAAGTCAGAGAAGACAAAAAGGAAGGAGAAAAAAACAAAACAAAAAAAAAAACATTAGAATTAAAAGGGCACCCGGCATTTTTTATTTTTTAAAACATCATTTCGAAAAAAAAGGGAATTTCACGATGAAGAAAAAATAAAGGCTTGCAAAAATTTGCCCAATAAAAAGGTTACGCATGGTGCATTTGTTGTGATTGCAGGCCCACCCAAACAAAAGAAAAACAAAATTCGCACGCAAACAAAAATGTGCCTCGTACTTTAAATTAAAATTATGTATTTTGGATATTGGAAGATCAAAGAAAGGGGTAAGAGAGCCCTCAGTAAAGATGAACGAAAGGGTTGCAAGACAAATGAATGCAGGGGAAATATAGTAACAAAAAAAATATAGGAGCATAACTGATGCAAGTATGCGGGAGAGAAAAGTAGTGAGGGAAATCATGGACAACGATCACATGGGGACAAGGGGGAGAGAAAAAAAGGGGTGGAAGATGAGGGAAAGATGGGGGAGAGGATGGGGAGGGGGAAAAGGAAAAAACGCGTTTTAAAATAACAAGGGTTTAAAGAAGGAGCGGAAGGGCGGGAGAGAGGGGGGATATCAAGGAGAAAAGGGGGACAGAAGAAAAAGAAAAAGGGAAGGCGAGGAAGAAGCGCAGAAGAGGAGGTGGGAGACACGAGAGGAGGCGGAAATGAATGTGAGCGGAGTGAAGGGTAAAGGGGCCCCAATGGTAATAAAGCCCCTTCCTCTAAGGTTTGATGAGCCCCCAAAAAACGATAAAAATTCTCATGGCCGGGGCGGAGAGAGGCTGACGGCCGGGATGTGTGTTGCCGTGATGGCTGCCCTACATAATGGCGGTCGTTCTTGTTGATTTTTTCGAACTTTTCATGAGGCTTGGACTGTGCAGGCGTCAACAGCGGGCATAAAATGGGAAAGACTTACCCCGTAAGATTTCTGACCGAGGAAAATAAGTTTTATGTATGCGTTTTTTATATATAATATATATATATATTAATATATATATATATATTTATATATATTATAATTAAAATATGTGTTGTGTGTGTGTGGGTTGGGGTTTTTGTGGTGGTGTGTGGTGGTGTGTGTGTGTGGTGGTGTGTGTGATGTTTTTTTCCCTTTTTTATGTTGTGTGGTTTTTTTTAAAATTTTTTTTTTTTTTTTTTATTTTTTTATTTTTTTTAAAATTTTAAAATTTTGATTTTTCAAAAAATATGGTTTTTTATTTTTTTACTTTTTAAAATTTTTTTATTTTTATTAAAATTTTTTAATTTTTTTAATTTTTTTTTTTTTGTTTTTTAATTTTTTTTATTTTTTTATTTTGGATGTGGTTAATAATTTTTATTTTAATTATATTTTTTTTTTTTTTTTTTTTTTTTTTTTTTTATATTATCAAAAACTATTATATTTTGTTTATATAAATATTAATATATATATATATAATATATATATATAATATATTAATATAAAACACATATACATAACAAACTTATATATAATTATATATAATATATATTATTATATAATTATATATATTATATATATTAATATAAAAACACACACCCACACACAATTTTAATTAATTTATTCTTACCCTCTTTTTAATAAATTTTTTTTTAGTTTTTCGGGGTTTTTTGTATGTTTTAAATTTATAAACATTAAAAAAATATAGATAACCAACAACCCAATTAAAAAAATTTTCCCTTTGTAAAAAATTTAAAAATGTGTCTTCATATGGTAAAAATCGTTTGGTAAAATATAATTTTTTCCACCGCTTAAAATTTATTAACAATGCCAAAAAATGAAAATCCATTGGGGGTGATAAAGCGACACTATTAAAAAACCCCCAAACTATGAAAAAATTATATAATTATATAGATAAATAATAATAATAATGATAATAAAATATAATAATAATAGTAATGAAATTATATTATTATTTAAAAATAATATGTTAATATAGATAAAGATATATATTTATTTATATAAATATTTATTAATAAAAAAAAAAAAAATTTATATAATATATTATATATAAATATAATTTTTAAAAAAAAAAAATTATTAATTAATTGTGTTGTGGCTAGTGGTGCGGTTTTTTGGGGTATTTTATGGTGTGTACGGGGTAATTTTTAAGTTTTAAGTTAATAAAAGGGAAGTGAGCTCCCTACTGGGGGACGGGGGTGAGCTACAACGAACTAATTAAATTAATTAATGTAAATGTAAGTGTAAGTTGTGTAATGTAAGTGTGTGTAATGAAGGAAGGAAGTTAAATTTTAAGTGTAAGTGTAATTTTTAAATGTAAAAGGTAAGTTAATGGGGGTGATTATTTTATTTAATTTTTTATGTATTGATGGGTGTAGTCGGTGTGGTGTCGTGTTTTTATAGAAGAAGTGTAAAGAGTATAAATATACAGAAATGACAAAAAAGATTTGTAGAAAAAAAATTATATAAAATCCCCGCACACAAACAAAAAAACACCCCACCCCAAAAAACCACCAACAAAAGTCCAACACCCCTTCAAGAGAAAAAAAAAAATTTTTTATATTTTAAGGTTCGGGGTAGGGTGGGTGGGGTAAGTGTGAGGGGGGGAGGAATGTAAAAAATGGAAAGGTGAGGAATTGGGGGGGGGGGGGGGGAGGAGGGGGGGGGGGGGGGGGGGGGGACGGAGGAATTGATTTTTGGGGGGGGGAAACTGGGAATTTGGGGGGGAAAAAGGGGTTTTTCTGGGGGGGAAAAAGAAAGCCCTTGAAACGGAAGAAAAGGTTTCGAGGAAAAAGATTTTAAAAATATTAAAAATTTAAACGGAAAAGTGTTTGTTAAAGGAAAGATTTTACATAAAACAAAAATGGAAAACAGTGTTTTAGAAAGGGAAAAAACAAAAAAATTTTTTAATTGTAAGTACGAATAAGAATTTTCCCCTGTAGGGGGATGACGTCTCGTTTCCTTCACGTCCGGGATTTGCCCGGAGAGAGGGAAGCCCCCAAACGCTGTCCCTAAAACGGGGGCGTCGTATAGCCTTGTAAGCATGTTCGTTGTCATGTAGATTTCACGTTTAAAAAATATGTATGTGAGGCCCCGAAAGATGCAGCCATGCTGATGATGATGCCATGATGCACGATTAAAAGATCCCATCGCCATCGCCATCCTATCGCATCATCGTCGTCATCAAATTATCATTATCATTTCATATATGGCATCTTTTATCATTTGACCTGAAAAGATCATCCCCCTTTCCCCCTCCTCCTCCCTATCAATAATAATAATTACATAATGCTACATATACGTACAATCTTTAAAGGGGAAAGCTAAGACAAGTTATTGGTGTAATGATTACCCTCGTAATGGCAATAGCAGTAATAATGTTAGTAGTTCCATTAATTACAAGAGTACTGAAATTAGATTGAATTATAAACAAGTCTTTGAGTGTCTTGGAGATATTACAAAATCTTGGGAATTATATATCTCCAATTAAGGCCAGGTACGTTTATAAAATATTATCAAGACGCGTTAAAATCCTTGCTATTCCACGGCTCCGTGTTTACATGATGATGTGATTTCTCCTTGCTTCTTTAATTAGACTACTATGGATTTGCTCTCGCTCTCGTCTTCTGCTTCTAGTTCTTCGCTCCATTCCTCTCAGTCTCTGCCTCTGTCTGTTTCTCTATCTTTCTGCCTGTCTGTCTGTGTGACTGTCTGTCTGTCCGTCTGTCTCGCTCTCGCTCTCTCGCTCTCTCCCTCTCTCTCTCTCTCTCTCTCTCTCTCTCTCTCTCTCTCTCTCTCTCTCTCTCTCTCTCTCTCTCTCTCTCTCTCTCTCTCTCTCTCTCTCTCTCTCTATTTGTGTCTCTGTTAGAAGATTATAATTATAATAATTATGATAATATGATATCCATGTATTAAAATATTTTCTTGCTTTCTTGCTTTTGTTTTGTTTTGTTTTTTGTTTGTTTTTCATATTCTAATGAATCATTCTCGTGTTGCGACTATCATTGTCATCTTTAATGATATTATCATCATTATTGCTGTTAGTTATTGTTGTCATTGCCACCATCACAGCAGTCATACAAGTAGCTGTAATAGTAGTACAAGTTTATAATGAAATGAATTTCCGAGTATTTTATATATTATTACTTGTTCGAATTTGAATAAAACCTTAAACAGTAAAGTTCAGTTTTCTTACTTATGACCAGTTTCGTTTCGTATTAGAATAATAATAATAATAAATAATAATAATAATAAAAAAACGCATTTGATGTGTTTAGCTAAATGAAACTGAGATGACTTAAGACCAATATTACAATACATTTTCATTCTTAGTAAAAACGCCTAATGCTTGGTAAAGCTATTAGAGATAAACATCTGATATAGTCTCCCAGCGGAATGACTATAAACCTAACAGATATTTTTATTATTCGACCATAATATAACTTAACAACACCTCGCAAGCGAACCCGAACCTATATTCAGATTGTGAATAGTATCTGTGCATGGCAGCGCCGGCCTACAAATGTAGAGTCCGAGTCAGTCAACTTCAATTTCAACTTAATATAGCAAGTGTTAACGTACAGGACAAATCTCATGCATTATTCCATTAGGGAGTCCGCTTCCCCGGCGCGACCGTTCCCAGCCAGAGAAATCTCATCGGAAACTATCTATACTATGCTTGCAAGCGTCCACGCAAGCACCGGCGACGTATCACTAACAAATTCTCCTTCTCTTTAACACAACAAGCACATGCAGCAACTTGGCCCAACCACTACACAGCTAGTATTGTGCCCAAGGTGAAGCATTTAACTTTTTTTTTTTTTTTTTTTTTTTGGAGAGAAAATTTACCTTCTCTTCAGCGGGAAGCAATTCTTGGGATTACCGGGGAAATCATTATTTTTGTTCTTTCTTTCTTTTTTCTCGTTCTCTTCTCTTTTCTCTCTCTCTCTCTTCTCTCTCTCTCTCTCTCTCCGTTAAAAGAAAGAAATATATCTGTGTGTCGTGTGTGGGTGTGGTGTGGTGTGCGTCGGGTGGCGCGCGCGTGGTGTGTGTAGTGTGTGTGTGTGTGTTGTGTGTTCCTGTGTGTGTGTGTGTGTGTGTGTGCTGTTGCTGTTGGTGTGTGTGTGTGGTGTGTGTTGAGGTGTGTGTAGTGTAGTGTGTGGTGTGTAGTTGTGTGTGTGTGATGTGTGTGTTTGTTGTGTGGTGTGTGTGTGTGTGTGTGATGTTTAGTGTTTGGTTTATGGTTGGTTGTTGTCTGTATGTATGGCATTTGTGTGTGCTTGTGCTGTGTGTCGTGGTGTGTGTGGTGTGTGTGTGGTGTGCGGTGTGTGGTGTGTGTGTGGAGGTATCGTCGTGTGTGGTTATGTGTGTGTGTGTGTGTGTGTGTGGTTATGTGTTTATGTGTTTATGTGTTTATGTGTTTGTGTTTGTTTCGTGTGTGCTAGTTTGCTTGTATGTGTGGCACTTGTGTGTTTGTGTGTGCGTGTGTGTGTTTTGTGTTTCGTTGTTATTCTGTGTTGTGTGTGTGTGTGTGTGTGTGTGGTGTGTGTGTGTGTGTGTGTGTGTGTGTGTGTGTGTGGTGTGTGTGTGTGTGTGTGATATTATTGTTTTCCTCTTCGTTTTCACCTCATGAAGTGTTGTCTACAATTAACCTTGCTGACCTCTTATCGTAGGATCTGTGTGTGAATAGAAAAAAAGAGAGTACGAGGAAAATGAGATGATAGAGAGAGAGAGAGAGATGAGAGAGGAGAGAGAGAGAGAGAGAGAGAGGAGAGAGAGAGAGAGAGGAGAGAGAGAGAGAGAGAGAGAGAGAGAGAGGGGAGAAAAGGAAAGAAATCAAAGGAAGAGAAAGGCAAAGAAGAAAGGAAAACAGAGAACGAGTGAGCAAAGAGAAGAGGAAAAGAAAAAGAGCGAGAAAAGAGAGAGAGATAAGGAAAAGTAAGTAAGTGAGAGAGAGAGAGAGAGATAGAGAGGAGAGAGAGAGAGAGAGGAGAGAGAGAAGTGAGAGAGAGAGAGAGAGAGAAAAAAGAAAGAGAAAGAGAAAGAGAAAGAGAAAGAGAAAGAGAAAGAAAGAGAAAGAAAGAGAAAAGAAAGAGAAAGAGAAAGAGAAAGAGAGAGAGTGAAAAAGAGAGAGAGAGAGAAAGAGAGAGAGAGTGGGAGAAAAAGAGAGAGGCGTAGGAGAAAGAGGATTGGGAGAAAGAGAAGAGAGCGTGGGAAAAGAGAGAGGGGGAGAAAGGAGAGGGAAAAAAAAGGGAGAGAGTGGGAAAAAGAGAGAGAGGGAGAAAGAGAGAGTGGGAGAAAGAGAGTGGTAGAAAGAAAGAGAGAGAGAGAGAGAGAGAGAGGAGAGAGAGATGGGAAAAGAGAAACGGAACAAAAGCTATAAAGTGCACACGGTCGTGGTCGCCGGGCGTTAACCGGGGTATCTGGAAAAAACTCCCGGGGGAGGCTCGCCAACCCCGAAAAATTACTTGAAATTGAGGGAAACTTTTGGTTTTCTGGGGTAGAAAAAGTAGTTTTGTCTACCGGAGGTGGGGAAAGGGATTAGACCCAAAACCACAAATTTCCTCCGTTAGAATTGAGGGGCTATTTCTTCTATGCTAGTTTCTGGTTAGTTTAGTTAGTTGGTTTTTTTAGCTCATTTTGTTAGTTTAGATATTTTTTGTTTTTTTTTTGGGTTGTGCCTTGGATAAAAAAACTTTTCGATTCAGTAATATATGAGAGGAATAAGAAAAGTACAAAAATACATACATACATATTAAAAAAAAAAAAAAAAAAAAAAAAAAAAAAAAAAAAATATATAATTATATAATTTATATATATAATTTATATATATATATATAATTATATATATAATATATATAAAATTTATTATTATTAATGTTATATATATTTTATTATTATAGTTTTTAATTTATTTTATATAATAATGTATATAAATATAATATAATATATATTAATATATATATATAGTAATTTTATTATATATATATTATATATATATAATGATATATATATATGTATTTTATTTTATTATATAATTTTTATATATATATAATAATATATTATATTATATATAAAATATATATTTATATTTATAGATATATTATATATATATATATAATATATATATATATATATATATATAAAAATATATATTATAGAGAGAGAGAGAGAGAGGGAGAGGGGATAGAGGAAAAGAGAGGGGAGAGAGAAAAAGATACACACCACACACACACACACACAACACACACACACCAAAACACACACACACACACACCACACAACCCCACAAACACACACCCTCACACACAACACACACACACGGTCAAACGAACTACCGTAAAAGAAAAAATATGATACACACACACACAATATGTGGTGTGTGGGGTGTTGTTGTGTTGTGTGTGTGTGTGTGTGTATGCAATAAATTTTCTTATATTATAACTATGTGCCAATCTATCTATCATCTTTATCATCAATTATTTTTATCCACCACGCATATTTGGGCTTTTTTTTTCTAAAAAAAATCCCCACTTTGCCCTTTTAATTGCATTTGTCCCAATTGATGAGAGGAACATCCTACTCACCTTTTTTTTTCCCTTGATATACAGTTCGGTCAAAAAAAAAAAGAAAAGAAAAAACGTAATTCCCCACTGTGCAATGTGGATACTTTGATATAAAACATTTTTGGTGTCCATTAAAGTAAACGAATAGAAAAGGCGCAAATTCGATGCTCTTGTATGAACAGCAAATTTTGAAATGCATTTTAAAAAAAACCCCAACCCTTGGGC
>NC_051396.1:16264390-16271901 GCF_015228065.2 Penaeus monodon | reverse complement strand
TTTTTTTTGTTTTTTGAGTGATGTGTGGGTGTAGTGTGTGTGTGTGTGTGTTTTTTTTTATATGTATTTTTATATTTGTTATGTATATGTAGGTGTATATATGACATATGTATTGTGACATATATATATATATATTAATAAAATATATATATATCTAATATATATATATATAATATAAAATATATATTTTATATATTGTATTGTATATGTTATATAATTAATATATATATGTAATAACATTTTTTTTTTTTTTTTAATATTGGTGTATTGTAATATATAATATATATATATAATATTATATTATATATATATATATATACATATATATATATGTGTGTGTGGTGTGTTTGTGTTTTGTGTGTGTTGTGTTTGTGTTTGTGTGTTTTGTCGTGTGTTCTTTGGTTTGTGTGTGTGTGTTTGTTTGTGGTTGTGTTTGTGTGGGGGTGTTTTGGGGTTTTTGGGGTGTGTGTGTGGGTTTTGTTTTTGTGTGTGTGTTTGTGTGTGTGTGGGGTTTTATGTTTGGGGTTTGTGTGTGTTTGTTTTTGGGGTGTGTTTGTGTGTGTGTGTGGGGGGTGTGGGGGTGTGTTTTGGTGTGTGTGTGTGTTTGTGTGTGTGGGTGTGTTTTGTGTTTGCCCCCCCTTTGTGTGTGTGGGGTGTTTGTGTGTGGGGTGTGTTTGTGTGGGTGTGTTTTCTGTGTGTGGTGTGTGGTTTTTTGTTGTGTGTTTGTGTGTTTTTTGTTGTGTGTTTTTTTGTGTGGTGTGTGTTTGCGTTTGTGTTTGTGTGTTTGTGTTTGTGTTTTGTGGGTGTGTTTTTTGTGTGGTGTGTTTGTGTTGTTGGTTTTGTTTTGTGTGGGGGGTTTGTTTGTGTGTTTTTGTGTGTGTTTTTTGGGGTTTGTGTGTGTTTTGTTTTGTGTGTGTGGTGTTTGTTGTGTTTTTGTGGTGTGTGTGTTTTTGTGGTTTTGTGGTTTTGTTTTGTGTTTTTGGTTTTGGGGTGTTGGTGTGGTGGTTGTGTGTGTGTGGGTTTGTGTGGGTGTGTGGTTGTGTGGTTGTTTGTGTGGGGGGTTTTTTGTGTGTGTGTGGTGTGTGTGTTGTGTTTTTGGTTGGTGGGGTTGTGTGTGTGTTTTGGGGGGGGTTTGGTGTTTTTGGGGTGTTTTTTGGGGGGTGTGTGTGGTGTGTGTGTGTGTGTGTGTGGTGTGTGTTTGTGTGTGTGGTTTTTGTTGTGTGTGTGTGTTTGTGTGTTGTGTTTTTTTTGTGTGGTGTTGTTTGGGGGTGTGTTTTTTGTGTGGGGTTTGGTTTTGTGTGTTTGTGTGTGTGTGGGGTTTGTGTGTGTGTGTTTGTTTGTGGGGTTTTGTGTGTTTTGTTTTTGTGTGTGGTTTGGGGGGTGTTTTTGGTGTGTGTCCCATGTGTGGTCCCGTAAAAAGAGGGGGAGAGAGAGGGGAGAGAGAGGAGAGGAGAGAGAGAGAGAAAAGGGGAGAGGGGGAGAGAGAGAGAGAGAGAGAGAGAGAAGAGGGAGAGAGAAGGGGAGAGAGAAAATAGAAGAGAGATAGGAGAGAGAGAGAGAGAGAAAGAAAGAGTGGGGAGGGCAGAAAAGAGAGAAAGAAAGAAAAAGGTGAGAGGGGAGAGAGAGAGAGAGAGAGAGAGAGGAGAAAAAAAAGGGAAAAGAGAAAAAAAAGGAGCAAGAGAGGGAACGAGAGAGAGAGGGGGTGGGGGAAAAGGGGAAAGAGGGAGAGGGGGGAGGGGAAAAGGGACGGAGGGAGGGGGGGAAAGGGGGGGGGGGAGGGGGGGGGGGAAGAGGGGAGGGAGAGAGCGGAGAGAGAGGAGAGGAGAGGAGAGAGAGAGGGGGGAGGGGAGAGGAGAGAGAGGAAAAGAGAGAGAGAAAAAGAGAAAAAAGAGAGAGAGAAGAGGGGAGAGAGAGATACAGGGGTTTCTATAGTATTAATACATACATTATAATCATAAAAATATATACATTTTACATAACATATATATAGACATATACAGATTATTTTGTCTTTTTAAAATTCTATAAAAAAATATATACATTAATATATATATAGACAATTTATATATATATATATAATAATATTTTAATATACACACACACACACACACACACACACAAAACCACACCACACACACACACACACACACACCCCACAAAAATTATATATATTATAATATATACATATTATATATATAAAAATATTTAATATAATATATCACAACACAAACCCCCAAATGGCATAAAATAGATATGAGTATATGTATATGACATATATATTATATTATTAGTAAAATAATAAAAAAAATTATATATATAATATAAATATTATACAAACAGGCACACACAACACATATTTTTGCATAAAAAGTATAGTATGTATATGTTAGTACATAAATTAATATATAATAATATATATTATATATATATATTATATATTATAATAATATATTAAAAATAGGGGCCGCGGGGCCGAAGGTTAGAGCGTCGGACTCCAGACTTCACGGGGCAATCTGAGTTCCCGTTGTTCCCTTGGGAAAGGGAATTTCACCGATTGCCTCCCTAGCCACGGGGGGCCCAAGCCACCCCAAGTCAGTGCCGGGTAAATGAGATGGTGACTGAAAAAAACCCCGGGGGAAGGGCAATGGCAAACCACCGCTCTAAATTTAAGAAAAATCATGGGAAACCCCTGTTCAAAGGGCCCCGGGGGGCCGAATGGTTAGAGCGCGGGGCTGTCACGACGGCAATCTGAGTAAGGGTTGAGTCACCGGCCCTCGCGTTTTTCCCTTGGGCAAGGAATTCACCTGAATGCTACCCAGCCACTGGGTGGCCCAAACCCGCCCAAAAAAAATGCTGGTCCCCAAACCCCGGAAAAATAGAGAGAATGATTACCCAAAAAGGTACCACGGCACTAAGTGGAAAGGAATGGGGGACCCACCAATACTCACCCAGGCATCACAAAGAAAAATACAATTTTAAATACATGCGGCGACGGGCTCAGCAGAACCCACCGTTAAAAAAAGAAGATAAAAATAAAAAAAAATAAAATATAAAAAAAAAAAAAATAAAACAAAACACAAAGTGCAAAAATAGATAGAGTTATGAAGAAAAAAAAAAGAGAGAGAGAGAGAGAGAGAGAGAGAGATAGAGAGAGAGAGAAAGAGGATATAGAGATAGAGAAGATAGAGATAGAGAGAGATAGAGAGAAGAGGATATTTAGGTATAGAAGATGAGGAGATAGAGAGAGAGATAGGACATGGGGTACATATAGATATAGGGACATTCTATATTATATTATAGAGATATATATTAGGACTAGATTATAGATAGATATATATAGTTGTACATAGACATATACATAAAATATACATATGTATATGCACATAGGTGTGGTGTGTGTGTGTATTATATATTGTTTGTGGCGAGAGAGAGAGAGAGAGAGATAATAGATATATAGATATATATATAGAGAATGAGAGTATATGGACATGATAGATATACAGAGATTATATATAGGATAGATATTATAGATATAGATTATATATGGACATATAATATATTATATATATAGATATATATATAGATATATAATGATAGTTAATTAGAGAGATAGATACATAGCACACATTACATATTTATATGGCAACATATGTGGAGATATGATATTATAAAATAGAGGTACAGTATAAAGTATATAATATAATATATATATATAGATATATATAGTATATATATATATATATATCAGATATAGAGATTATATGTACATTTAATATATATAGGTACATATATATTTTATACATATTTAAACATATGTGCATATTAAATATTGTATGTGTATGTATATATATATTATATATATTGATATAGTTATATATATATATAGATATATATATCTATATATATATAAATATGTATATATAAATATTACATATAAATGTATACAGTAAATGACGACGTAAAACAAGGCAATTAATTAAAAAAGGAAATAGTTATAAAAATATAAAATCTTTAATATATTGGTAAGTTAATTTAATGTGGGTTAAAAATAAAACCCCTTTAAAAAAAATTATAGAAGTTGTGTATATTTCTATAAACAAATAATACAAAGGGACAGATATACCGAGCATACTAAATAGTAAGAGAAAAGCTAGGGCAAGTGACATTGGAGGGGTGTAGCATGGCATTCAAAAAGAAGCAAACTAAAGAGTACATGAAGGAGACCCCTTGTCCCTCCTCTTCAAACTGCACTTTATGAAAAAAAAAAAGCTACCAAAGTGGCTGCTATTTCCTTTAGTTCTTCATAACAACAAATACATTTTCTGACCTCTAGTGCAACATCGAAACTTCCTTGTTCACGCCTCATTCCAGCAAAGCCAGTGCTGCAAAGTGATGCAGTGATGGCAGAAAAGTTTGGCAAGGTGCGTACAGTTCAATTTTTCTTGTTCTTTTAATCCTTTATCTTCTTAAAGGGCTTTCAACTTGTGCTGTATTGCATAAGGATCAGTTGCTATCTAAGAATAACTTTGCTTGGAATACACTGTAGTATTGTTAATACTTTATGGAGGGAGCATTACGGTAATGCAAAATGAAATGATACTCTACAGAGGATAAAAAGTTTCAATTATCAGTAAAAGAATAATCTGCAGATACAAAATGATAATGCCAAAACATAAAGGAAGATCTCGAAGTACCACTCACAGACTAAGTCCACTCAGTGTTCCCATATTTCAGCTCTATTTTGCTTTGATGAGATGAAGATAGTGTTTCCCAGGGGGTTTGGGGGGCAGAGCTCCCATATTCAACCGGCAGACATGTCTAGTCATGGAAGCTTAGATTGTTGAATTAAATTGGTGATGTGCGAGTGTAGCAAGTCGAGTGCTTTTGCAACATCCCTGCAAAAAACTATATAATATAATTTTGTAGCAAGTAGGATTACTTATGTTCAGCTGGGTGCCATTTTTTGACGGCATATCTTGTAAGAAGATCAAAATGTCAATTCATGGGTGGCAAAACACCAAGAATTAGCAAGAAGTAGTTTCTGTTCCCACAGCAATGTACAAGGTAATATTTGCCCTGTAATGGACAGATACTTGAAATAATCTGCTAAGCAAGTAAGCAAGCAAGCTCAAAAAAAAAGAAAAAAAAGGAGGGGGGGGGTAGAAATTAAGATATAGGTTGGACAAATGGCAGCGCGAAGAGAAAGATCACAGATCAGGTAGGGATTGGGAATGATTGGTAATAATAGGGACAAATCTTAGAGGGGAACAAACACATTCAAATTTTATAACTGGCGAGGAAAATAAATTCATGCATATGTAGGGCTAGTTGAAAAGAGAGAAATAAATAACTGCAAGATTGGATGGTGTGTGAAACGAAAAACATTACCAAAAAAAAGAGAGACATGAGAAAACAATAGCAAAACACTGTATACAAGGACCATAAAATGCAGATTACCTGTAATGCAATTTCACAACAAGCTAGTTGAAAGCTAATACTAATGGAAAAGAAGTAAAATAGAGCAAAACTGTCAGAGACTTTTCCTGGTAATATATTCGCAAAACTTAATGATTGGGAGAAAAAGACATGAGAAAATCTGTACCATGCATCATACTTAATGGCAATTCTTTAAAACCTCCCTTGTGCCCAGGGAAAGGTAGTCTGAAAAAACAGAGGTAACTGTATAAGAACAAAAAAGTGAATGACTGGGAGAGAAAACAAAAAAGGAATGAAAACAACAGAAGAAAACTTAACACTTAAGGAAATAAATACAGATGATAAAAAGATTACGAGTGAAAGTAAGCTTTAGGAACAAATCTAGTTAAAAATTCCGAAAATACAGATAGAACAGCAGAATCTTGTCAATCCGATGTAATTACCTCTTTAAGGACAGTTCCTTTTGATTCCACTTCCCTCCATTTCTCTCTCTCTCTCTCTCTAGGCTCTGCTCTATCTCTCTCGTGCGATTGTTGTCACCGCACAGATTCAGGAATAATTTTCCGTTTTTTTTAGGTTATTTCACATTTTTGTCGATATCTTGCTATTATATTAATTATGGAATATTTCTGTCAATCTTAAAGCTTTTGTGCATCTTATTTATATTTTCTCGACGTTTCACGCACTAGTCTGATCATCCATCCTGAATTAAACTATTCAATAATTCTTTCAACGTCAGTCGTCTGTTGGATTTAACCAAACAAAAAAAATACATGAATTACCTAATCATGTGTGTTGGTGATTTTTCTCTTACCATCTATTCCATTTTGATAGCTATTGGTAATCAACTATTGCCTTTGGGGAGATCACCTGAATGACAACAAATATATAAAGATGAAAAAAAGTGAGAAACTTGATAAAATCAAATTAATTACATCCTAAAATAAATATATTAGAATAATAAATATGCATTTTCCATTATTACAGAATAACATGATTATCTACAGCAGAAGTTTGATGTTAATATAATCATAACCACCAACTATACCAATGATGGATAGATATATAGATGATGATGGTGATGAAAATAATCGTAATAATAAAAACAATAATGATGGTGTTATTGATAATAATGATAGTGATGATGATAATGATGACAATAGTATAGATGATGATAATGATGAAAATAACAGATAATATCAATAATGAAAATAATGATGATAATAATAATAATAATAATAATAATAATAATAATAATAATAATAATAAATAATAATAATAATAATATAATAATAATAGTAATAATAACAATAAGATTAAGAATAACAATAATGATAGTATTACTGATAATAATAACGATAATAATAGTATAGATGATGATTATGATGAAAACAGTAATAATACTAACGATAATGATAATAATGATAATAGAATTAATATTAATAATAAGATTAAGAATGCTGCTGTGCTGCTGCTGCTATGCTGCTGCTGCTGCTGCTGCTGCTGTGCTGCTGCTGCTGCTGCTGCTGCTGCTGCTGCTGCTGCTGCTGCTGCTGCTGCTGCTGCTGCTGCTGCTGCTGTGCTGCTGCTGCTGCTGCTGCTGCTGCTGCTGCTGCTGCTGCTGCTGCTGCTGCTGGTGCTGCTGCTGCTGCTGCTGCTGCTGATATAATAAATATAACAATAATAGAAATAAAAATTTTAATAATAACAATAATAGAAATAATAAAAAATATAATAATAACAATAATAACAATAATGAGAATAAGGATAATAATATAAGAAGAAGAATGATAATAATAACAGAAAGGAATATATGAGAAATGATATAAATAATATAATAAAACAATAAGATAATAATGACAATACAGTAATAATAACAATAGTAAAACAATGATTAATAATAATAATAATAAAATAATAATAATAATAATATTAATGATAAAATAAGGCAATAACAATAATGATAACTGTAATAACAACATAACAACAAGTTAATACTAACTACTACTAAATACTACTACTACTAATAATAAATAATTGGGGGGAAAAAAAGGGAAAAAAAAAAAAAAATTTTT
>NC_051396.1:16246195-16264290 GCF_015228065.2 Penaeus monodon | reverse complement strand
AAAAAAAAAACCCTGCAATGTGTTATCATACCTCAAATACCTGCTGCGAAATCGCTGACTGGGGACCATACTTACTTCCTTCTTCCTCTTTCTCCTTTTCCTACTTCTTCTGCTCCTCCTTTCTCCTCCGTGTCATTCAATTCTCCTCCTTCTTTTGCTCCTTCATGAATAACAAAATAATATCGTACTGCAGCCCCACCCTTAAAAAATAAAAATAAAATGCCTCTTACCCACTGAACAATAATAGCAATAATAAAATCAATAAATGAAAACAAATCTAAACAAAATGAAAGTAAATACTTTAAAATAATACTTATAATAATAATAATAATAATAATAATAATAACAATAACAATAACAATAATAATAATAATAATAATAATAATAATAATAATAATAATTATTATTATTATTATTATTATTATTATTATTATTATTATTATTATAATTATAATAATAATAATAATAATAACGATAATATCAAAAACAATAATAATAATAACAAAAATAATTAAACTAATAAATGATAATATTACTGACAACAACAGCAACAAGAACAACAGCAATAATAATATTGATAACAATAATGATGATAATAATAATAAGCCTGCTCTACGGCTCAGGAGGTGAATAAGTGAACATAGACACTGACAAGAGACACGCCTATACGTGCCTAAGAGAGAAAGGAATTTCAGCAAGAGAGGATGCAGATCATAGATAAGAAGGGATAAAGGAATGGGAAAGAGGATAGGGGGATTGGCGATAATAGAAAGATGAAAAAATAAATGAATAAATAAATAAAAATCGAATAAATGGAGACGAAGCGCATCGAGGGAGAGACGTCGAGATGAGAATGTACGGAGGAGGAGGAGAGCTCGGGGAATGAAATAATGAGAGGGAGAATGTTCAGTGCAGAAAGAAATAGATTAAGACAAGGTGGATCATAAGGGAGGAAATATGATCATGTGAGAGCAGGCGAAGACGCTTAGAGAGTTGACGAGGAGATGTAGCTCAACGGTCTCGGGAAATGCCTTCAGGAATCGAGGAAGTGAGGGGAGAGAGGAAGACAAACACGAGGGGGAAAGTAGCCCAGAAATAAGAATGAGGAAAGGTAAGAGAAGGGCGAGGGGAAGAGAGAGGGTAAGAAAGAGGGAAGACTGAAGAAAGAGGCAGAAGAGATCAGTAAGGTGATGTTTGGTGTTCATGATGAAGGAGGTCAGGTACAGATTCCTAACAGCAAACAAAGTGGAGAGGGGAGACTGAGAAGCGGAAATGACTTCAGTAACTAAATGGGAAATGTATTTATCCATATAACTCTACCCATTTGATTATCTACTAATCTATATTTCCGTATGTCCATCCGTCCATCAGTCTCTTTTTGTTTTTTTGTTTTTTTCATCTCTCTATTTAGGTCTACTTCTATTTCTATTATTTCTATCTTTATTTCTATATGTTCATTCCTATTTCTATCATTTTTATTTCTATTTCTATTTCCATTTGTTTAACTTTTTTTTCATTTCTCTCTCTTTCCCTCTATTTATCTAGTGACCCACCAATTTATATACCCAGTCTATAACCGACAAATCGCAAATTACGCAATTAGCTGCACTGATGCAAGAGTGGCGAAAAACAAGAGCGCATTCCAATCGCATAACAATCGCATATCTTGGAATCTTCCTACACAGATATTCCAAGCACGCTGCCAAGAAGATGGACCGTAAAGCAGTGCCTTATGAAGCATGCTTGTTGCCACACGCATACATATAAGTTCGGAGATTTAATATACTGTGTGTGTCTTTATACAGAGATAGATAGATGCGTAGATAGATAAACAGATAAGAGTGATAAATAAACATATTAAGCAGAAGCATGCATACATACATACATACATACATACATACATACATACATACATACATACATACGAACTTACATACATAGATAGACAAACAAATACGTTGGCAGATGAACAGATAGATATGTAAGACAGATAAACAGCCAGATAGATACAAATACAGAACATTTATAAACAGATATGTTTTGGTTATGATTTATTGTAGTGATTTACTTCATGGTTTGTGTGTGTCAGTAGTAATCTTGAGGTAATATGTTTTCATGTAGTATGGTGACGCGTGGTATTCGAACTTGTAGTGTTCTGATATGTACTGGTTGGGGTGTGATAAGTACATAGAGGGTACTAACATGGTAATGCAATATGTTACACGCGAAGGTAATAATTCGGTGCTACAATATGGTAGGCGCAGATATAGCAATGGGGTGCTGTAATATGATACAGGCGAATGTAGCATGTGATAATGCCATATGTAATACGTGAATATAGTCAAGCGAGGGCGCTATGTGAAATTAACGTATATGATGTTTTTTTCCGGGCTGTATTACAAGTTAGTACTGAGTGGACTGGTAAGTAGGAAAACAGTTAATGTGTAATGCTGCCATGGTAATGGAAGTAGATTGACTGATTCCCTCTACTCGTGATATACTATTCGTATGAAGAAAACGTTCCCCAAATCCAGCATTACAGTCAGAACACTACATCCGTACGACGTCTGCCTTTTTTCTTACCCCATTTTCTACAAACCAACGGAAAATAAATAGGAATGTTAATATTTCTTTTTATCTCTCATAAACTTTCATGATTCATAGATAAATGCGATCATTAACGACCATTCACTTTATATATCTAACAAAAAATGCACTTCCCACATTCCTTCCTGCTTTTATGGGCCTCTTTATAGAGTAACAAAGTATACCCTCACGGAATCCTTGACCTGCGCGTTTTCCTCCAAGGATCTTATTCCCCCCTGCGTTTGCGCCCTTATGGACCTCAAAACCTTTCCCTCTCTGAATCCTTAGCCTTTTAAAGGCCCTGGCTCTCCTCCCTCCGCCGCCGCTCCCTTCTCCCTTTGCCCCTTGGGTCCTCCATCCCCTTCACGATTTCGCCGAGCCCCTTGGGTCCTTCGCCCGACCCCCGATTCCCCTGCAGGCCCTGAATCTCCCTCCTCCTCTTGCCCTTAGTTTCCCTGACCATCTCGCCACACTGGCCTGGTGCATAATGGACCTTCCTGCTTTGACTGTGTGCGGCCACAGATCATCAAAGCAGTTTGTTACCGATTCTCAGCTCCTTTTTAACTACTCCATAAAAGAAGCACAAAAGAACCGGTAAAAGCCATGTAGGGTGTGCGAGGGAGCCTCAAGTTTAAAGCTGAGGTGGTTATGTAAGGCAGAGGTTCTGGCAGGTGTAACAAAGTGCTAATGTTAAGGCGGCTCTGATGTACAAAGTGGAACAATGGGGTTCTAAAGATGACGTATGTGCATTGTGACGCCCGCTGCACGTACGGCGGTGAGAACGGGTGCAGGGATGGAAAGGGCGGAGGGAAGAGTACGAACGAAGCGATAGAGGTCAAAGAGGGCGATATTTATGACGACGGCGATGATGATGGTGGTTATAGTAGTGATGGTGGTGAAGGTGAAGGTGAAGGAGCTGCTGCTGCTGCTGGGCAGCTGCTGGTGATTCTGCTGCTGCTGCTGCTGGTGATTCTGCTGCTGGTGCAGCTGGTGATTCTGCTGCTGCTGCTGCTGCTGATTCTGCTGCTGGTGCTGCTGGTGATTCTGCTGCTGATGGTGATTCTGCTGATTCTGATGCTGCTGCTGGTGATTCTGATGCTGGTGCTGGTGTTTGCTGCTGATTCTGATTTGATGCTGCTGCGGGCTGCGGGCGGGGTGACTCTGCTACTGCTGGTGATTCTGCTGCTGCTGCTGATGGTGATTCTGCTGATTCTGATGCTGCTGCTGGTGATTCTGCTGCTGGTGCTGCTGCTGGTGCTGCTGCTGCTGGTGGTGCTGCTGCTGGTGCTGCTGCTGCTGTTGATTCTGCTGCTTCTGCTGCTGTTGATTCTGCTGCTGGTGCTGCTGCTGGTGCTGCTGGTGCTGTTGATTCTGCTGCTGGTGCTGCTGCTGGTGATTCTGCTGCTGCTACTGCTTGCTGCTGCTGCTGCTGCTGCTGCTGTTGATTCTGGCTGGTGCTGCTGCTGCTGCTGCTGCTGCTGCTGTTGATTCTGCTGCTGTTGATTCTGCTGCTGTTGATTCTGCTGCTGCTGCTGGTGATTCTGCTGCTGTTGATTCTGCTGCTGCTGCTGCTGCTGCTACTGGTGGTGGTGGTGTGGTGCTGCTATGCTGGTGATTCTGCTGCTGCTGCTGATGGTGATTCTGCTGATTCTGCTGCTGCTGCTGGTGACTCTGCTGCTGCTGGTGATTCTGCTGCTGCTGGTGATTCTGCTGATTCTGATGCTGCTGCTGGTGATTCTGATGCTGGTGCTGGTGCTGCTGCTGATTCTGATTTGATGCTGCTGCTGGTGATTGTTTGATGCTGGTGCTGGTGCTGCTGCTGATTCTGATTCTGATGCTGCTGCTGCTGCTGCTGCTGGTGATTCTGCTGCTGCTGGTGATTCTGCTGCTGGTGCTGCTGCTGGTGCTGCTGCTGCTGTGCTGCTGCTTCTCTGCTTGTGATTCTGCTGGTGCTGCTGCTGCTGCTGCTGCTGCTGCTGCTGCTACTGCTGGTGCTGGTGCTGCTGCTGCTGTTGATTCTGCTGCTGGTGCTGCTGCTGTTGATTCTGCTGCTGTTGATTCTGCTGCTGCTGCTGCTGCTGCTGCTGCTGGTGATTCTGCTGCTGCTGGTGATTCTGCTGCTGCTGCTGCTACTGCTGCTGCTGCTGCTGGTGATTCTGCTGCTGCTACTGCTGGTGCTGCTGGTGCTGCTGCTGCTGTTGATTCTGCTGCTGGTGCTGCTGCTGTTGATTCTGCTGCTGTTGATTCTGCTGCTGGTGTGCTGTTGGTGCTGCTGCTGCTGCTGCTGCTGCTGTTGATTCTGCTGCTGTTGATTCTGCTGCTGGTGCTGCTGCTGATGATTCTGCTGCTGCTGGTCTGCTGGTGCTGCTGGTGATTCTGCTGGTGCTGCTGCTGTTGATTCTGCTGCTGGTGCTGCTGCTGGTGCTGCTGCTGGTGCTGATTCTGCTGCTGTTGCTGCTACTGTTGATTCTGCTGCTGTTGATTCTGCTGCTGGTGCTGCTGCTGTTGATTCTGCTGCTGCTGTTGATTCTGCTGCTGCTGATTCTGCTGCTGTGCTGCTGATTCTGCTGCTGCTGATTCTGCTGCTGCTGTGATTCTGCTGTGCTCTGCTGGTGCTACTGCTGGTGCTGCTGCTGGTGCTGCTGCTGGTGCTACTGCTGGTGCTACTGCTGGTGCTGCTGCTGGTGATTCTGCTGCTGCTGCTGCTGTTGATTCTGCTGCTGCTGCTGTTGATTCTGCTGCTGCTGCTGTTGATTCTGCTGCTGCTGATTCTGCTGCTGGTGCTGCTGCTGGTGCTGCTGCTGGTGCTGCTGGTGCTGGTGCTGCTGCTGGTGCTGCTGCTGCTGCTGCTGCTGCTGCTGGTGCTGCTACTGCTGCTGCTGCTGCTGCTGGTGCTACTGCTGCTGCTATTGCTGTTGATTCTACTGCTGGTGCTGCTGCTGCTAATTCTGCTGCTGCTGCTGCTGTTGATTCTGCTGCTGGTGCTGCTGCTGTTGATTCTGCTGCTGCTGCTGTTGATTCTGCTACTGGTGATTCTGCTGCTATTGCTGCTGCTGTTGATTCTGCTGCTGCTGATTCTGCTGCTGCTGCTGTTGATTCTGCTGCTGTTGCTGTTGATTCTGCTGCTGCTGCTGATGATTCTGCTGCTGCTGCTGATGATGATGATTCTGCTGCTGCTGGTGATGCTGCTGCTGCTGCTGCTGGTGATGCTGCTGCTGCTGCTGGTGCTACTGGTGCTGGTGCTGCTGGTGCTGGTGCTGTGCTGCTGGTGCTGCTGCTGTGCTGGTGCTGCTGGTGCTGCTGCTGTGCTGGTGCTGCTGCTCTGGTGCTGGTGCTGGTGCTCTGCTGCTGCTGCTACTGCTGGTGCTGGTGATGCTGCTGCTGCTGCTGCTGCTGCTGCTGCTGCTACTGCTGGTGCTGGTGCTGGTGCTGGTGCTGGTGCTGCTGGTGCTGGTGCTGCTGGTGCTGGTGCTACTGCTGGTGCTGGTGCTGCTGGTGCTGCTGGTGCTGGTGCTGCTGGTGCTGGTGCTCTGCTGCTGCTGCTGGTGCTGCTGCTGGTGCGGTGCTGCTGGTGCTGCTGCTGCTGGTGCTGCTGCTGGTGCTGGTGCTGGTGCTGGTGCTGGTGCTCTGCTGGTGTTGCTGGTGCTGGTGGTGCTGCTGGTGCTGTTGGTGCTGGTGCTGGTGCTGCTGGTGCTGGTGCTGCTGGTGCTGCTGGTGCTGCTGGTGCTGGTGCTGGTGCTGCTGGTGCTGCTGCTACTGGTGCTGCTGCTGGTGCTGCTACTGGTGCTGCTGCTGATGATGGTGTTGGTGTTGGTGTTGGTGTTGGTGTTGGTGTTGGTGGTGGTGGTGGTGGTGGTGATGGTGGTGGTGATGGTGATGGTGATGGTGATGGTGATGGTGATTGTGATGATGATGTTAGTGATGGTGATGATAGTAATGATAATGTGGCGATGGCGATAACGATGACAATGATGACGAGGACGAACATGATGATGATGATGGTAGTGGGGATGTGATAAAAATAATAACAGTGGCAAAAAATGCTCTTTGATTTCCTCTGCAGTTCGATTAAAATGTACTAATCACTTTGTAAATAATAGTAGGGGGTGTAAAAAGGTACTTTAGATTTCCTGGTTCAGGAAATTACACTGCAAAACAGGGTCCATTACAGTGCAGTGAAAAGCGATGAATCCTGCCTTGAAACACCGTGTGTATTATACTCGATTTAATTTCACCATTGTTGGTGATGCCATTGATATAATTGTTATTGTTGTTAAGGTTTTATAGAAACCATCAGCAAGTCAGGACTATGTGAAGATGAAACTGTAACATAAGTCGTTACCTTTATTTAAATAGTATACTAAATTTATCATTCTGGGACATTCCACGCGGGATATCAATTAAAGGAAACCGACTAAATAATGTTCATAGTGATGACGCAGGCACATGATAATATTGTCTTTGCATAAAGGCGTAACTAAACTTTTCATTAAGAGGTTAACGAAAAAGAATCATAGGGTTATTTCTTTTTGGGCAGAGACACAGTTGCAGCATTATTTTGGAGGCTGGCAGTGCGTCATGTACAACATAAGGATAAACTGATAATGATCCTAATTAATTATGGTGACTAACTAAAGGAAAGGAATGAACACATACTAGCTGTGAACCATTGAAATAAGAATGCCATCGTATCGAACCGTTAACATTTATGATATCAACTGCGTTAACTGCCATTGTATAACTAATATATAGATGCTGATGAGGTTATGATAAACGACAAAAAAAGATCGATGTAACACACGATGCAGAGTAAAAAAAATAGTGGAGGGGAGACTGAAGATGTGTTACGTCAACTGTATAATTCATTTATTAAAGGTAATAAACTTGAGAGGAAGAAAACAGGAGAGGTAATGACACAAAATATCACTTGGAAAAAATGAATGACAATGATAATAATTGCCTTGATAATAGTAGTAAGAACAGCAAAAGCAACAGCATTTATATCTAAAGACTAAGATTGCAACAATAAAGATAATGATAAAGACAATAATAACATACAATAACAATAAAAACTACAATAATGATAATCATCATCTTTGTCATCGTTATCATAACAACATAGATAGTTATGATAACAATCATCATTATGAAGGTGATGATAATCCTGTTGCTGATGTCGAAGATATTATGATGATTTATGGTGATTCGATTATGATAATCAGTGATAACAATGATGATGATGATGATAACTGTAATAAATAATAATAAAAATAAAAACAATGCTAAGAATGTAAGACAGGAAATGCACAGCCCGTTAGAACATGAACTAGATAAACTGCATAGCTAAAAAAAATAAAATTCAGAGAAATGAAATTTAAAAAATTAAATAAATAAAGCTTATGCTATCAAGAAAATTATAAACACGATGATAGCAGTGATAATGGTGATGTCCATAATAACAATAATAAAAATAATAACAATTGTGATTGCCTGCTGATAATAAACCAACAACAGTTAAAACAGAAGTAACAACAGTATGAACAATGTGATCGAAATAATTATAACAGTTCTGATAATAAAGGTGAAGACAATGAACAACATAAACAAGATGTTGAGGAAATATTTTGTGATGAAAGTGCTCATAATGAAGATAATGGTAATATGGAGAAAAATCATAATGAGCAAATAAGGGAAATAATAGTGAAAAGGATGATAAGAGTGATAATAATAATAGTAATACCGTGATGTTGATGACAATAATGATGAGGATGATTATGATGATGGTAATATTGATGGTGATGGTGAGGGTCAGGGTCAGGGTGATGGTGATAGTGGTTATGATGATGATAGTAATAATAACAATAACAGTAGTAGTAGTAGTAATAATAATGATGATAACGTTAATCAAACCGACAATAATAATAATAATGATGACGATAATAATTATCATTATGATAAAACTCATTAAATCAGTTGTGATAATGGTAATAATAATGATGATGGTGATAGTGACGATGACGATAACAGTGTCAATAACACTAAAACTAACATTAAGAATGATGATAATGATAATGATGATGGAAATGATCAACTAATCATAACTGGACTATTTCTGCTATTACTATTACTACCAAGGACAATATTACTACTACTAATAGTAGTAGTAGTACTTCTACAATCAATATTATTACTAACAATAACAAAAATAACAATTATTATTGTTTTCATTATTATCATTATCTTTATTACTATCATTATATCATTGTCATTATTATTATTATTATCATTATTATAACAATATGATTACTACTACTGCTACTACTAATATATAATAATATACTAATATATAATAATATTATTATTATTACCAATGATTGTGATAATAACAGTAATAACCTAATAATGATAATGACAATCAAAGTACTATTACTGCTATTACTAACACTGCTACCAAATATAACGATAAGAGTATCAACAATAATAACAATAAAAATAATGATAACAACAGTAATAGTAGTAGCAGTATTAGTAATAATAGTAATAATAGAAATAATAATAATAAAAATGATAAATGATGATGATGATGATGATAATAATAACAATAATAATAATAATAATAATAATGATAATGATAATGATAATGATAATGATAATGATAATGATAATGATAATGATAATGATAATGATAATGATAATGATAATGATAATGATAATAATAATAATAATAACAGTAACAATAATAATAATTATTATTATCATTTGCAGAATAAAAATAATAATGATAATAATAATAACAATAACAACAACAATATACTGATAACGAAAAAATAATGATTGTAATAATAATATGAATAATATTAACAATAACGATAATTAAAGTAATAGTAATAATCATAATATTAGTATTAGCAGTAATGCTAAAATTAAGTATAATGATGATGAAGTAAACATGGTAATAACAATGATAACAACAATAATGATAATAGCGATAACAGTAAGAAAAACAATAAAACCCACAATAAAGATAATAAAAGTAAAAGTAAACTAATAATGATAATTGCAACTATAGTAATACTACTGCTACAGCTACTACCAATGATGATAACAGCATCGACAGTGATAATATGAGAAATAGTGATAAGACTAGTAAAAGTAATAGTACTACTACTACTACTACTACCACTAACAGCAACAAAAGCAACAACAACAACAATAACAATAGTAATTATAACAGCAATGATGATGATTATAATAAAATAATGGATATTAATAACAACGATAATCAAAGTAAAAATAATAATTATATTTGTAACAATAGTGATGATAAAATTAATTATGATAATAATGAAATAAAAATAATAATAATAATAATGATAATAGTGATAACATTAAGAAAACAATAATATTAATAATACAATAACAACAATACTTACAAGTACTATAGCAGGACTCATGAACAGTGCCAGATAGAAACTAAATGCAGTAATATTAACGATAAAAAGTACAATAACAGCATAACAGCAATAACAAAGAAAAGAAAAATAATTACTCCTACGCACCAATACGGAGTTTCTAAAAATGAAAAGAGTGAGAGAGAGAGAGAGAGAGAGAGAGAGAGAGAGAGAGAGAGAGAGAGAGAGAGAGAGAGAGAGAGAGAGAGAGAGAGAGAGAGAGGGAGAGAGAGAGAGAGAGAGAGAGAGAGGAGAGAGAGAGAGAGAGAGAGAGAGAGAGAGAGAGAGAGAGAGAGAGAGAGAGAACGGGTGAACAGGACATCGGAATAGAGAGAAAAAATGGCTGGCACTTGGGGAGAAAAATTAAATAAAAAAGTTAAGAATATGCAAATACAACCGGAAACAAACGAATTAATGAAATACGGTGAAATAGTTAATAGTCGTTGAAAGCGCGAAAACCAAGGAACTAATAAGAAACAGATGTTACTGTCTGGAATCGAACCTTCAACCACGAGGGAGTCAGATTCATTAAGCTGATTAATTACTTTACAAGGAACAAGGTACAAGGCGTTTAAGAAATCATAAAAGGTAATAAATATAATAACAGCCACACTAACAAGTACTATTATTTATTAGATTGCTTATAAATCCGGCGCTCATTTTATTCATTTTATTTCATTTACATTCTGTCTGTCCTCAGGCGCCTGTGAAGTTATCAGATTGAAAGAGAATCATACAACGAAGTACTTTCGTACGTAAATATCATGAAAGGACAAAGATAGGCACACAAAGTCGCATTTAATCTCATTAGAACCATTAGCTACAGATAACACATTGCAAAGTGTAGAAAACAATAACAAAAGACTATGACTGAGGCTCCGCAGTGAGTTTTCGAATACTTTCTTTTTTGTTTTCTCTCTTTCTTTCTTCCTTGTTTTTTCTCCCCTTCTTCCACATCCAATTTTAAGGCTTGGTGTGGTTTGGTTGTAAACCCGGCGCCAGACTGAGACTCATCAAAAGGCAATGATGAATCTTCAACCTTGCCACAGGAATTCCCTCGACATTTGATCCATTAGAAGCGCAGCAGATGAGGGGAAAACGTTGTGAGAGGGGACCACAGGGAGAGGGAAATATGTTGTGTCAGGGGAACAAGCTGTAAAAAAATGGGGGAACATATAACGAGGGGATCACTCGTTTAAAGAGGGGAACGTGTTATATAAAAAAAAAAAAAAAAAAAAAAGTTTTAGGACGGGGAACATACAATAAGGGGAAAAGAGGATCACCGGTTATATAAGGAAGTGTAAAACAGTGGTGGGGGGGGGAGGTAAGGTCAAATACAGTAAATAAATACAAGAACCTGATAAAAGGTAAAGTGGAATAGAATTTATAATTAAATGAAAAAAAAAGAAGATAGGTGAATGAAACACAGAGTAACAGAAAATTAAGGCAGAATGCAGTGAATATTCCAATGCTCTTTAATGGAAGAACGTAGTATAGAAAACAGCAAAGGGTACATGCAGGTGGAACAGGACACTGCATAAGAAGGAAACATTTATAAGTTGGAGGAAATTCTAATTTAAACTGAATGAGAGAGAAACTTTAAGGGAAAGTACTGTAATTGATATGGTAATGGGCTGTTGCATAGAGAAGTCATCCAAATTTTGCCATTCTGTTTCATCACTAACGTTTCCCCAAAAGAAATTCAACAGTATGAATTTATATTGCAATAATGAAATTATCCTAATAAATTACTAAACTATACATAAGCGTATTTCGCAGGTGGCTAGTAAATATGTTGATAGTCCTTACACTTTCTATCCAAACTTTTTTGTATTTCTAAAAATTCAGTCTAGAGTACAAATCGCTGTTGATATCCAAGTAAAATAAATTCTTTAAACAAAATCTCAACGAAATATATATATATATATATATATATATATATATATGTGTATATATATATATATATATATATATATATATGTATATGTATATGTATATGTATATGTATATATATATATATATATATATACATATACATAATACATAACATATATATATATAATAATATATATAATATATATATATATTTTATATATATATATATATATATATATGTATATGTATATGTATATATATATATATATATATATATATATATATATATATATGTATGTATGTATGTATGCATAATGTCAATATCAGTCATAATTTGGAAGATACCACAAAGTTTGGATCCCCTTCGTGTTAGGATTCCCTACGGCAAGAAATGATAAATATGATTTATTCAGCATTTTGACATCCGTATAAAATCCGTTCAGATTTATAGTACTAATTCGTCTTCTAAATGCTCATGTGTTGAAATTTATACTACATGGAATTCCCAGTCCACTTCTCCCGTTTTCAAAATGTTAATTTGTTGAAATTCATACGAAGGGAAATTCCACTTCATTGTATCTAGGCAAATTTACTCATTTTCGCTACGTGATGCCGTTTTGGAACATTAAAGACGTTAGTTGAGTGCTGACTTGTATAAGCATTTCATTGGTATGTTTTTTTTTTTTTTTTTTTTTTTTTTTTTTACGTATAATGTACATTGCAGTAAATGTAAGTTAAAAGAAAATTCATACAGCCAACTTCACTCACAGTGGTATCTACTGCATGAACAATAACGTTGATAATTAAAACAAAGCCTAAAACGGCAGCGTAATAAATATTATTTCAAATATTAGTCGTAGTAATGATAGCGGTGGTGCTATCATTATGCCTATATACACATTTCCCCATTTCCATTGTTATTGTTATCATAATCATTATGATTAGTAACAGTATATTAATAACTGTTATTATTATCAAGATTATTGAAATAACTATTATCATTATTACTTTATTTTTTCTATTTATTACAATCATTATCATTATCATTATCATTATTATAAATATTATTGTTATTATTATTATTATTATCATTATTATTATCATTATCATTTATATTATTATCATCATCATAAATATAAATATAAATATTATTATTAATGATCATTATTATCATTATTATTATTATCATTATCGTCTCGTTATCGTTATTGTTGACGGTATTGTTATCGTTATCGTTATTGTTATCAATATCCTTATTATCATAGTCAAATATTATTATTATTACGTTATAATTGGCATTCATATTCCTATTCTTATCATTATCATATTTTTTTTCAATGTTTTATCATTGTCATTATTATCGTTATCATTATCATAATCACTATCAGCCTCATAAAATATAATCATTATCATTATATTCATTAATACTGTTAGTATTGTTATAGCTATCATTATCTTTGTCATTATTATCATTATCACTTCCATTACCATTTTCATTATCATTATCACCCTAGTTATCATTATGATTAATATTATCATCATTACGGTTATCATAATATTTATTATTATTATTATTATTACAACTACTGCTACTCCAACTAATATTTCTAGTTTTATTTCTATTTCTGTTGATATTACTATTTCAGTTATCGTAACCATCATTACTATCATTTCATTACCATTACCATCGTCATCGTCATCGTCATGATCATCATCATCGTCTTCGTCAACGTCATCATCATCATCATCATCATTATTGTCCGTCGTAGTGCAGCGGTACAGCACGCGGATGGAGACCATCCACGTATATGTTCGAATTGTATGTATTTATCATTATTATTCTAATTATCGTTATTATAATTAGTGTTGTCATTATTAATATCATTATCATTATTATGACTATTGTCGTCTTCATTTTCACTATTATCATTATCATTATCACTAACACCAATATAATCATTTCCATTGTTATAACCACTATCACTATCACCAAAAGTAAATGTTTATCATCTAAATGTATTTGACCTTTCTGAAAACACAAAAACATTTGTCTGATGTACTTACCAGCATATCCAGAAGATTAAACACAAAGGTCTGTCCTTACCTGCGGAAAAGGAAACGGCAAAATTAAATAACTGAGCAATTTGCAAATCTGCAGTGATCTAATCGCATTGTCTAAATAACATCACTTACTGAATTACACCAAAGAAAAGAACGGAAACTGAAACCAAACCAGAAAAAGACTTGAGTATCTCTTCATTTATTTCCAAAGCCTAAGGCACAAAAATCTCTTAAGGCGAAGACATAACCTTGTAAATAGTTCCGTATTGTGACACGCTGCCTCTTGTAAGGAGAGGAGGTACAACTATGTTTAAACGTAACGAGTAACGACGGAAAATAATTTCGCAAAGTGTTCGACTCTGCTCTACATCCAAACGAGATGTTAATGCGAGAGAGAGAGAGAGAGAGAGAGAGAGAGAGAGAGAGAGAGAAAGAGAGAGAGAGAGAGAGAGAGAGAGAGAGAGAGAGAGAGAGAGAGAGGGGAGGAAGAGAGAGAGAGAGAGAGAGAGAGAGAGCATATGTATGCATTTATGTGTGTATATATATATATGTGTATGTATGTGTGTGCATGCGTGAGCGCGTTCTTGTGTATGTTACCCTATGTTTATGAACAAATCGATAGGGAAGCCGAATAAGTAAAGCGAAGGAAAAAACAACAACAAATTTTCCTATATTTACAATCCAACTGGAGGTCCAAATTCAAAACGAGCTTAAAAGCCTAATTAGAATAAGTAATGGGGTGAGCCACAGCTGTGCGAATTCCATTTTTTCCTAGTTTATGGCGTGGCTATTTCCAGATGAATTATTATAGACTCTCCTACGAAAATAATGACCAGAGGAGGAACGCACTTAAGGTAATTGGTAGGTGGTTGTATATGAGCCTTTCTTGATCTGTCGCTCCTTAATGGGTATGGGCAAAAAGACACCTCCCTACCTCCCATCCCCCACCATAAAAGTAAATAAATAAATAAACAAATAAGTATATGAATAAAACGGATATGTAAACAAAGAAAAGTCGATACAGAAAGAAATACAAATTAATTGAAAAAAAACCCAAAACATAGGAATACTGAAATAACTAAATGGTAATGAGTTAAACAAATCCTCAACAAATCTTTGTGGAACGAAATTACTATAACAGTGATTTGCAAATAACTGAGAATAAAGAGTAATCAATTCATAACTTTAATATGACTAGCGGGACTTCAAGAACATGGACAAGCAACGTAGGCAATGTGCTTTGGTTATGATGGTGGAATATAGTTAGGAATATAACAGATTAATGAAGAGATTTCGAATAACTAATGCTGAGGAGGCTGAGGCCAAGGCCAAGGCTAAGGCTAAAGGCTAAGGCTAAGGCTAAGGCTAAGGTAAAGCTAAGCTAAGGCTAAGCTAGGGCTAAGCTAAAGGTAAGTTAAGGCAAAGGCAAAGCTAGGCTAAGGCTAAGGCTTAGGCTAAGGCTAAGCTAAGGCTAAGGAAAGGCTGCTAATGATGATGATGAGGAAGAAGAAGAAAGAAGAAAGAGAAGAAGGAGAGGAGGAGGAGGAAGAAGAAAAAAGAAGGAAGAGAAGAAGGAGAACAGAAGGAGGGTAATAAGAATAATAATGGTAATAACAATAATGATACTACTGTTTTTACTATTATTACTACTTCTCCTACCACTACTACTAAAAATAATTCAAACAGCCACAACAATAATGACATTATTAATAGTAGTAGTAACAACAACAATAACACCATCAACAACAATAGTAATAAACCATAACAAAACAAAATCCAGTGCTGCAACCTTAAATAAAATCATCTCACTGTACTCTCAAGAAAGAGAATTCCATACGTGTCCGTATACAGGCCAGTAAATCAACAGAGATACTCAACACCCCTTCAAGTCGGACGAACAGGCCCACACATCTGAACCCGAGCATTTAAGTGCACATAAGCTCGTAAATCATAGGAATGTTACCTTGGTTGCGTGTAAGAGGAGGAAGGCCACAGTTCACTTGCACGGCAGCAGGGGAAAACGGCCATGCACAGTTGCAAGTCAGGCAAACAAAATTCGTGCCAACAACGGACTGACAAAGCATGCAAAAAATGACGAACGCTGCAGATCTAGCCTTACAATGACGCGGTGCACAAACAGACCACTCGCCAGTGGCTTGGGAAACAAAACAGGCTAATCCTAAAATCTGATTTTCACACAGTATTATTTGCTGGGTATGCTCTGTGCGCAAACAGGCATGCGAGCAGATGAGAACAGAGATTGGTGATTTCTGTAAAATGCGTTACATTACGTAGCTAAAAATGGTCGAATCCCTGCACCTGATCAGTTAGATATTCATTCAGGCAAATATCTACATGACGTCAATAACTGGGTAAAGTAGCTAGATTAATTAAGCACGTATTTTCAAACCCATTTCAAACCGGATAAAAAAAAGCCATGTCTCCTTTTCGAAGCGGCAGACTTCTCCATTTGCACAACCCAGTTTGCTCTCTACCAGTTCAGTTTATCTTGCAAAGGCAATGTATTAGTTTAGTGAACGCGTAAGTGATCATCATCAATGCAATTAAACCAGCAGGGGTGAAATTAGTGGGTGTCCGCGGAATAATTTTATGAATTAGTTGCAGCAGGAGATAGCGTCGTATATCACATATCAAGGTTATGCAATATGAAATTTAAAAATATTAATTACTAATCATACCTATTTCTCAAAAACAATTTCAGCCAGATTAGTTGGTAATATTCTAAATTCATGAGGTGGGATTTTAGGTTCGTTAATTCAATCTTAATGAGTTTTGGTCCCATTAAACTCAGCTTAAGAAGTTTTTGGAGGTCCAGTGAATTCAATTAAGTAAGTACTGGCTTCATTGCATTAATTAATACCATGCTGAAACCAAGGGAATAATAATCATACCAAGGGCGATGTGTCTCGCAGAGAAAGAAAGGGCGGGGGCGATAGAGAGGGAACTGGTGTTACGAGATTGTCTTTGACCGGGACAAAAGGAATTATTCAACACATTTTTATTTGGAGGTGCACTAACTATTGTCAAAAGAGACTAATCAATTTTTAAATACCCCGAAACATTCTCTTAAGAAGGATTATCCACGGACGTAGACGATCTGAGGCAGACGTGTTTTTATATATATATATATATATAAGCATAGCAGTACATTCACTGTGTTATTCGGTATCACAATGATAATGTCGATCTATTCGGTTGTATGTCTTTGAGTAACTCTACGATTACGATGTAATTTGCTTTCCTCTATGGCTAATCTCATCTCTACTAAATTGGTCCAGAATAAAATATAAATTTCTTAATATTTAATAAGCACAAGCGTACCATGTAACTGAATAATTTTCGACCCAAGCTGTGTTAATGTTTGCTTTTCTCTTTCGTCTTAATGAGAGCACTGCTCTAGGTCATCCCAAATAATTATGGCCTATTGAGCTGATTAACTTTTTTTTCTAAAACCTATTTTACTTCATTTAATCCATATCCCGGTTTCCTCTTTTAAATCAACAACGTTCTTCACAGGTACAAATTCTTCCGGGCTGCCATTCATAATATGTTTTTTTCAACTAATTCGACTCACCTTTTCGTGAATGAATATGCAGCTCGGGAGTAGCTAGATATATATCTACTGCTTAGACAACTATTTACCAGGGGTTCGTTTCTGTTTCCGTTTTTTTTATATATATAGATATTGCCTTTTATTCTTATTTGATCGTACATTTCTACTGAATTCGCCTTCTGTTTAGCCAGAAAAATAATGTTTACTAGACAGAACAAAACGTCACTTCTTTTACGGTCCTACGTTTAATGCAATGAGAAGAGAAGTAAAACAATACTTTGCACAATAAAGAATTCCTTATAGCATACTGAAGCAACACTAGCCAGAGATTTTATCAGATATATTCGATAAAGTTCTTGCAGCGACATATTTTGATCTTATATTTCATTAGTTCTTTTGCAGGATTGGTGTGTGCTGGCGGTGCGTGTGGTGTGCGTGTGGTGTGCTGTGCGTGTGGGTTGTATGTGTGTACATAATCTATCTCGTATCTATAACTTGTGCTACTATCATCTATCTATTATCTACAATCATCTATATACATAACGCAT
>NC_051396.1:16229763-16246095 GCF_015228065.2 Penaeus monodon | reverse complement strand
ATATAGGAAAGAAGGAATATGGAGAAAAAATTGGAGCGATAATAGAAAAGAATGGAAAGATAGGGATGCGATAATGAAAATGAAAAAATAAATAAATAAATAAAAATCGAATAAATGGAGACGAAGCGCATCGAGGGAGAGACGTCGAGATGAGAATGTACGGAGGAGGAGGAGAGCTCGGGGAATGAAATAATGAGAGGGAGAATGTTCAGTGCAGAAAGAAATAGATTAAGACAAGGTGGATCATAAGGGAGGAAATATGATCATGTGAGAGCAGGCGAAGACGCTTAGAGAGTTGACGAGGAGATGTAGCTCAACGGTCTCGGGAAATGCCTTCAGGAATCGAGGAAGTGAGGGGAGAGAGGAAGACAAACACGAGGGGGAAAGTAGCCCAGAAATAAGAATGAGGAAAGGTAAGAGAAGGGCGAGGGGAAGAGAGAGGGTAAGAAAGAGGGAAGACTGAAGAAAGAGGCAGAAGATATCAGTGAGGTGATGTTTGGTGTTCATGATGAAGGAGGTCAGGTACAGATTCCTAACAGCAAACAAAGTGGAGAGGGGAGACTGAGAAGCGGAAATGACTTCAGTAACTAAATGGGAAATGTATTTATCCACATAACTCTACCCATTTGATTATCTACTAATCTATATTTCCGTATGTCCGTCCGTCCATCTGTCTCTTTTTGTTTTTTGTTTTTTTCATCTTTCTATTTATATCTACTTCTATTTCTTATTTCTATAATTTTCATTTCTATTTCTATTATTTCTATCTTTATTTCTATAATTTTCATTTCTATTTCTATCATTTTTATTTTTATTTCTATTTCCATTTGTTTAATTTTTTTCATTTATCTCTCTTTCCCTCTATTTATCTAGTGACCCACCAATTTATATACCCAGTCTATAACCGACAAATCGCAAATTACGCAATTAGCTGCACTGATGCAAGAGTGGCGAAAAACAAGAGCGCATTCCAATCGCATAACAATCGCATATCTTGGAATCTTCCTACACAGATATTCCAAGCACGCTGCCAAGAAGATGGACCGTAAAGCAGTGCCTTATGAAGTATGCTTGTTGCCACACGCATACATATAAGTTCGGAGATTTAATATACTGTGTGTGTCTTTATACAGAGATAGATAGATGCGTAGATAGATAAAGAGATAGAGTGATAAATAAACATATAAGGCAGAAGCATGCATGCATGCATGCATGCATGCATGCATACATACATACATACATACATACATACATACATACATACATACATGCATACAAACTTACATACATAGATAGACAAACAAATACGTAGGCAGATGAACAGATAGATATGTAAGACAGATAAACAGCCAGATAGATACAAATACAGAACATTTATAAACAAATATGTTTTGGTTATGATTTATTGTAGTGATTTACTTCATGGTTTGTGTGTGTCAGTAGTAATCTTGAGGTAATTTGTTTTCATGTAGTATGGTGACGCGTGGTATTCGAACTTGTAGTGTTCTGATATGTACTGGTTGGGGTGTGATAAGTACATAGAGGGTACTAACATGGTAATGCAATATGTTACACGCGAAGGTAATAATTCGGTGCTACAATATGGTAGGCGCAGATATAGCCATGGGGTGCTGTAATATGATACAGGCGAATGTAGCATGTGATAATGCCATATGTAATACGTGAATATAGTCAAGCGAGTGCGCTATGTGAAATTAACGTATATGATGTTTTTTTTCCGGGCTGTATTACAAGTTAGTACTGAGTGGACTGGTAAGTAGGAAAACATAATTATAATTGTAATGTAATGCTGCCATGGTAATGGAAGTAGATTGACTGATTCCCTCTACTCATGATATACTATTCGTATGAAGAAAACGTTCCCCAAATCCAGCATTACAGTCAGAACACTACATCCGTACGACGTCTGCCTGTTTTCTTACCCCATTTTCTACAAACCAACGGAAAATAAATAGGAATGTTAATATTTCTTTTTATCTCTCATAAACTTTCTTGATTCATAGATAAATGCGATCATTAACGACCATTCACTTTATATATCTAACAAAAAAATGCACTTCCCACATTCCTTCCTGCTTTTATGGGCCTCTTTATAGAGTAACAAAGTATACCCTCACGGAATCCTTGACCTGCGCGTTTTCCTCCAAGGATCTTATTCCCCCCTGCGTTTGCGCCCTTATGGACCTCAGACCCTTCCTCTCTGAATCCTTAGACCTATTGAAGGCCCTGGCTCTCCTCCCTCCGCCGCCGCTCCCTTCTCCCTTTGCCCCTTGGGTCCTCCATCCCCTTCACGATTTCGCCGAGCCCCTTGGGTCCTTCGCCCGACCCCCGACTCCCCTGCAGGCCCTGAATCTCCCTCCTCCTCTTGCCCTTAGATCCTGACCATCTCGCCACACTGGCCTGGTGCATAATGGACCTTCCTGCTTTGACTGTGTGCGGCCACAGATCATCAAAGCAGTTTGTTACCGATTCTCAGCTCCTTTTTAACTACTCCATAAAAGAAGCACAAAAGAACCGGTAAAAGCCATGTAGGGTGTGCGAGGGAGCCTCAAGTTTAAAGCTGAGGTGGTTATGTAAGGCAGAGGTTCTGGCAGGTGTAACAAAGTGCTAATGTTAAGGCGGCTCTGATGTACAAAGTGGAACAATGGGGTTCTAAAGATGACGTATGTGCATTGTGACGCCCGCTGCACGTACGGCGGTGAGAACGGGTGCAGGGATGGAAGGGGCGGGGGGATCGTTACGAGCGGTAGAGTCAAAGAGGGTTTTGACGACGCTGTGATGTGTATAGTGTGTGGTGAAGGTGGGTGAAGGAGCTGCTCGTTGCTGAGGCTGGTTTGTGCGCTGTATTCTGGCGGTGCGCGGGGATTTGGCTCTGTGCGCTGTGTTTAAAAAATGCTATGTGCATGTGACCCCGCTGCTACTGCGGTGACGCGCGGTCATATGGTGAGGCGTGGGATAACGAGCTGCGTCGGGATTTGTGCGTGGGTGCTGTGGGGGTTTGATCTGTGCGGTGGTGGGTGGGACTCTGCTGCTGCTGGTGCGGCGTGCTGGTGATTCTGCTGCTGCTGGTGCTTCTGGTGATTCTGCTGCTGGTGCAGCTGCTGGTGATTCTGCTGCTGCTGCTGGTGATTCTGCTGCGGGTGCGCTGCTGTTTGCTGGTTGATTCTGCGGTGCTACTGCTGGTGATTCTGTGCTGTTTGTGTGATTCTGCTGCTGTGCTGCTGCTGGTGCTAGCTGTGCTGGTGCTGCTGCTGTCTGATTGATGCTGTGCTGCTGTGATTCGGCTGGTGCTGCTGCTGGTGCAGTGCTGCTGGTGATTCTGCTGCTGTGTGCTGTGGATTCTGCTGCTGTGATTCTGCTGCGGGTGCTGCTGCGGGTATTCTGATGTGGGGGGGGGTGCTGCTGGTGCTGTTGTTTCTGCTGCGGGTTGCGGCCTGGTGATTCTGCTGCTGCTACTGCTGTGATCTGCTGCTGTTGTCTGCTGCTTGTTCTGCTGCTGTGTGTTTGGCTGCTGGTGCTGCTCTGCTGCTGCTGCGCTCTGCTTGACTGCTGTGTGGTGTCTGCTGCTGTTATTTGTGCTGCTGCTGGTGATTTGCTGCTGCTGCTGGTGCTGCTGCTGTTCATGTGATTCGTGCTTTTATTCTCTCTTTGTCTCTGGATCCTGCTGCGCGTTTTCTCGACTTGGTGCTGCTGATCTGCCTGGTGTCTGCGTGCTTTGATTCGCCGCTGTGTGATGGGATCTCATGATCTGCTCTTGCTGCGTCTTGTGGGTGCTTTCGTCTCGTTGCTGTGCTGTGCGCTGGTGATCCTTCTGGATGCCTGTGCTTTCTGCCTGCGCTGCTCGCGTGATTCTCTGCTGCTTGCTGGTGATTCCATCGCTGCTCGTGATTCTGCTGCGCCGTGTGCTGCGTGTGTTCGCTCGCGCTGCTCTGACTTCTGTGGTGCGTGATCTACTGCTGTATTCTGTGCTGCTGCTGATGGTGCTGCTGATTCTACTGTGCTGGTGCTAGTGGTGCTGTCGGCTGCTTTGACTGCTGTGCTGCTGGCCGCGATCTGCTTTGTGATTCTCGCTGTTGCTGCTGCATGGGCAGCTGACGCGGTGATTCTGTGTGTGCGAGGGACCTCGTTAGCTGGTGGTTTGTAAGTGGGGTTGCTGGAGGTGTTGACGTGCTATGTAGTGGCTGTGATTGTGGGTACTCTGGCTGGGGTTCTGATCGTTGTGCTGTGTTGACGCGCTGTTGATTCTGCTGCTGGCGCGTGGGACGTGTGCGGTGGATTGGGCTGCTAGGTATTCTGCTGCGTCTGAGGTGAGCTATTCTATGCGCTGGTCGATGCTGTCTGGTGTTCTGTTGATGTGCTGCTGTGGTGCTGACTCTGCTGCTGGGATTCTGCTGCTGGCTGCTGCTGGGTGCTGACTGCTGGTGATTCTGTGCTGCTGTGTGATTCTGCTGCTGCTGTTCTGCTGCTGTGATTGCTGCTGCTGGCTGGTGATTCTGCTGCCGTGGTGCTGCTGCTGGTGTGCGGCTGCTGCTGCTGCTGCTGCTGCTGGTTCTGCTGCTGTTGCTTGCTGCTGCTGCTGTGATTCTGCTGTGGCTGCTGCTGCTGCTGTGCTGCTGCTGGTGCTCTGCTGTGCTGCTGTGCTGGTGATTCTGCTGCTGCTTCTGGTGACTGCTGCTGCTGGTGTCTGCTGCTGCTGATTCTGCTGCTGGTGTGCTGCTGGTGCTGCTACTGTTGATTCTGCTGCTGCTGCTGCTGCTGCTGGTGCTGGTGCTGCTGCGGTGCTGTGCTGCTGTGATTCTGCTGCTGTTGATTCTGCTGCTGGTGCTGCTGCTGATTCTGCTGCTGCTGGTGATTGCTGCATTCTGCTGTGTGCTGATGCTGGTGCTGCTGATTCGCTGCGCGCTGGTGCGTGATTCTGCTGCTGGCTAGCTGCTGGTGATTGCTGGTGCTGCTGATTCTGCTGCTGGTGCTGGTGCTGCTGATTCTGCTGCTGCTGAGTGATTCTGCTGCTGCTGCGCTGCGGTGATTCTGATGCTGCTGCTGCTTGCGCTGCTGCTGTTATTCTGCTGCTGTATGGTGATTCTGCTGCTGCTGCTGGTGATTCTGCTGCTGCTGCTGTGTTGATTCTCTGCTTGATCTGCTGCTGCGCTGGTGATTCTCTGTGTGCTGCTGGTCTGCTGCTGGTGATTCTGCTGCTGCTGATTCTGCTGCTGCTGCTGATGATGTGTGTGCTGCGCTGGTGCTGGTCTGGTCTGCTGCTGTGTACTGTGTGATATCTGCTGCTGCTGCGCTGCTGGTGTCTGCTGCTGCTGCTGTTGATTCTGCTGCTGCTGGTGCTGCTGCTGGTGATTCTGCCTGCTGTGTGGTGATTCTGCTGCTGTGCTGCTGTGCTGCTGCTGTGCTCTGGTGATTCTCGCTGCTGCTGTATTTGCTGCTGGTGCTGCTGATTCTGCTGCTGTGCTATGCTGGTGGATTTGCGCTGTGCTGGTTCTGCTGCTGCTGATTCTGCTGGTGCTGCTGGTGCTGCTGCTGGTGCTGTGGTGGCTGCTGTGCTGCTGCTGTGATCTGCTGCTGTGCTGCTGGTTGCTGCTGCTGCTGCTGCGCGGTGTCTACGTGCTGGTGCTGCTGGTGCTGTGTGCTGCTGATTCTGCTGGTGCTAGCTGGCTGCTGCTCGCTGTGCTGTGCTGCTGTGCTGCTGTGCTGCTGCTGCTGCTGCTACTGCTGTGTGCTGGTGCTGGTGCTGTTGCTGCTGGTGCCTGTTGCTGGTGCTGCGCTGCTGGTGCTGCTGTGCTGGTGCTACTGCTGGTGCTGTGTGCTGGTGCTGGTGCTTGCTGTGTTGCGGTGCTGTGTCTGGTGTGGTTTGCTTGCTGGCTGGTGCTACTGCTGTGCTGCTGCTGTGATGATGTGATGATGGTCTGCTGTGCTGCTGGCTGCTGTGTCTGGCTGCTGGTGCTTGGTGCTGATTCTGCTGGCTGCTGTGCTGCTGCTGCTGCTGTGCTGCTGCTGAGCTGCTGCTGCGGTGCTGCTGATGATGATGCATATGGATGATGATGATGCTGATGATGATGATGATGATGTTTCTGCGTGCTGGTGCTGACTGCTGGTGCTGCTGCTGGTGCTGCTGGTGTTGGTGTTGTGGTTTTGGTTTTGGTGTTGGTGTTGGTGTTGGTGTTGTGTGGTGATGGTGTGTGTGGTGTGGTGATGGTGTTGGTGTGGTGTTGGTGGTGGTGTGGTGATGGTGATGGTGATGGTGATAGTGATGATGATGTTAGTGATGGTGATGATAGTAATGATAATGATAATGGTGGCGATGGCGATAACGATGACAATGATGACGAGGACGAACATGATGATGATGATGGTAGTGGGGATGTGATAAAAATAATAACAGTGGCAAAAAATGCTCTTTGATTTCCTCTGCAGTTCGATTAAAATGTACTAATCACTTTGTAAATAATAGTAGGGGGTGTAAAAAGGTACTTTTAGATTTCCTGGTTCAGGAAATTACACTGCAAAACATGGGTCATTACAGTGCAGTGAAAAAGCGATGAATCCTGCCTTGAAACACTCGATGTGTATTATACTCGATTTAATTTCACCATTGTTGGTGATGCCATTGATATAATTGCTATTGTTGTTAAGGTTTTATAGAAACCATCAGCAAGTCAGAACTATGTGAAGATGAAACTGTAACATAAGTCGTTACCTTTATTTAAATAGTATACTAAATTTATCATTCTGGGACATTCCACGCGGGATATCAATTAAACTAAATAATGTTCATAGTGATGACGCAGGCACATGATAATATTGTCATTGTCATAAAGGCGTAACTAATACTTTTCATTAAGAGGGTTAACGAAAAAGAATCATAGGGTTATTTCTTTTTGGGCAGAGACACAGTTGCAGCATTATTTTGGAGGCTGGCAGTGCGTCATGTACAACATAAGGATAAACTGTTAATGATCCTAATTAATTATGGTGACTAACTAAAGGAAAGGAATGAACACATACTAGCTGTGAACCATTGAAATAAGAATGCCATCGTATCGAACCGTTAACATTTATGATATTAACTGCGTTAACTGCCATTGTATAACTAATATATAGATGCTGATGAGGTTATGATAAACGACTAAAAAAGATCGATGTAACACACGATGCAGAGTAAAAGAAATAGTGGGGGGGAGACTGAAGATGTGTTACGTCAACTGTATAATTCATTTATTAAAGGTAATAAACTTGAGAGGAAGAAAACAAGAGAGGTAATGACACAAAATATCACTTGGAAAAAATGAATAATAATGATAATAATTGCCTTGATAATAGTAGTAAGAACAGCAAAAGCAACAGCATTTATATCTAAAGACTAAAATTGCAACAATGAAGATAATGATAAAGACAATAATAACATACAATAACAATAAAAACTACAATAATGATAATCATCATCTTTGTCATCGTTATCATAACAACATAGATAGTTATGATAACAATCATCATTATGAAGGTGATGATAATCCTGTTGCTGATATTAAGATATTATGATGATTTATGGTGATTCCATTATGATAATCAGTGATAGCAATGATGATGATGATGATAACTGTAATAAATAATAATAAAAATAAAAACAATGCTAAGAATGTAAGACAGGAAATGCACAGCCCGTTAGAACATGAACAAGATAAACTGCATAGCTAAAAAAAATAAAATTCAGAGAAATGAAATTTTAAAAATTAAATAAATAAAGCTTATGCTATCAAGAAAATTATAAACACGATGATAGCAGTGATAATGGTGATGTCCATAATAACAATAATAAAAATAATAACAATTGTGATTGCCTGCTGATAATAAACCAACAACAGTTAAAACAGAAGTAACAGCAGTATGAACAATGTGATGGAAATAATAATTATAACTTCTGATAATAAAGGTGAAGACCATGAACAACATACACAAGATGTTGAGGAAATATTTTGTGATGAAAGTGCTCATAATGAAGATAATGGTAATATGGAGAAAAATCATAATAAGCAAATAAGGGAAATAACAGTGAAAAGGATGATAAGAGGGATAATAATAATAGTAATACCGTGATGTTGATGATAATAATGATGAGGATGATTATGATGATGGTAATATTGATGGTGATGGTGATGGTGAGGGTCAGGGTTAGGGTGATGGTGATAGTGGTTATGATGATGATAGTAATAATAACAATAACAGTAGTAGTAGTAATAATAATAATGATGATAACGTTAATCAAACCGACAATGGTAATAATATAATAATGGTAATGATGACGATAATAATTATCATTATGATAAAACTCATTAAATCAGTTGTGATAATGATAATAATAATGATGATGGTGATAGTGACGATGACGATAACAGTGTCAATAACACTAAAACTAACATTAAGAATGATGATAATGATAATGATGATGGAAATGATCAACTAATCATAACTGGACTATTTCTGCTATTACTATTACTACCAAGGACAATATTACTACTACTAATAGTAGTAGTAGTACTTCTACAATTAATATTATTACTAACAATAACAAAAATAACAATTATTATTGTTTTCATTATTATCATTATCTTTATTACTATCATTATATCATTGTCATTATTATTATTATTATTATTATTATAACAATATGACTACTACTACTGCTACTACTAATACATAATAATATACTAATATATAATAATAATAATATTATTATTACCAATGATAATAACAATAATAACTAATAATAATAACAATAATAACAACAACAATAATAATAATAACAATATAATAATAATAATAATAACAGTAATAATAATAACAATAATAACAATAATAACAATAATAACAATAATAACAGTAATAACCTAATAATGATAATGACAATCAAAGTACTATTATTGCTATTAACTAACACTGCATAACCAAAAATAACAATAAGAGTATCAACAATAATAACAATAAAAATAATGATAACAACAGTAATAGTAGTAGCAGTATTAGTAATAATAGTAATAATAGAAATAATAATAATAAAAATGATAAATAATGATGATGATGATGATGATGATGATGATGATGATGATGATGATGATGATGATGATGATGATGATGATGATGATGATGATGATGATGATGATGATGATAATGATAATGATAATGATAATGATAATGATAATGATAATAATAATAATAACAGTAACAATAATAATAATTATTATTATCATTAGCAGAATAAAAATAATAATGATAATAATAATAACAATAACAACAACAATATACTGATAACGAAAAAATAATGATTGTAATAATAATATGAATAATATTAACAATAAAATTAAGTATGATGATAATGAAGTAAACATGGTAATAACAATGATAACATACAGTATAATGATGAGATAGCGATAACAGTAAGAAATGATAACAACAATAATGATAATAGCGATAACAGTAAGAAAAGCAATAAAACCCACAATAAAGATAATAAAAGTAAAAGTAAACTAATAATGATAATTGCAACTATAGTAATACTACTGCTACAGCTACTACCAATGATGATAACAGCATCGACAGTGATAATAAGAGAAATAATGATAAGACTAGTAAAAGTAATAGTACTAGTACTACTACTACTACCACTAACAGCAACAAAAGCAACAACAACAACAATAACAATAGTAATTATAACAGCAATAATAATGATTAAAATAAAATAATGGATATTAATAACAACGATAATCAAAGTAAAAATAATAATTATATTAGTAACAGTAGTAATGATAAAATTAATTGTGATAATAATGAAATAAAAGTAATAATAATAATAATGATAATAGTGATAACATTAAGAAAACAATAATATTAATAATACAATAACAACAATACTTACAAGTACTATAGCAGGACTCATGAACAGTGCCAGATAGAAACTAAATGCAGTAATATTAACGATAAAAAGTACAATAACAGCATAACAGCAATAACAAAGAAAAGAAAAATAATTACTCCTACGCACCAATACGGAGTTTCTAAAAATGAAAAGAGTGTGAGAGAGAGAGAGAGAGAGAGAGAGAGAGAGAAGGGAGAGAGAGAGAGAGAAGAGAGAGAGAGAGAGAGAGAAGAGAGGGGACAGAAACGACAGACAGACAAAACAGAGACGAGACAGAGACAGAGAACAGAGACAGAGACAGAGAGAGAGAGAGAAGAGAGAAGAGAGAGAGAGAGAGAGAGAGGAGAGAGAGAGGAGAGAGAGAGAGGAGAGAGAGAGAGAGAGAGAGAGAGAGAGAGAGAGAACGGGTGAACAGGACATCGGAATAGAGAGAAAAAATGGCTGGCGCTTGGGGAGAAAAATAAAATAAAAAAGTTAAGAATATACAAATACAACCGGAAACAAACGAATTAATGAAATACGGTGAAATAGTTAATGGTCGTTGAAAGCGCGAAAACTAAGGAACTAATAAGAAACAGATGTTACTGTCTGGAATCGAATCTTCAACCACGAGGGAGTCAGATTCATTAAGCTGATTAATTACTTTACAAGGAACAAGGTACAAGGCGTTTAAGAAATCATAAAAGGTAATAAATATAATAACAGCCACACTAACAAGTACTATTATTTATTAGATTGCTTATAAATCCGGCGCTCATTTTATTCATTTTATTTCATTTACATTCTGTCTGTCCTCAGGCGCCTGTGAAGTTATCAGATTGAAAGAGAAGTATACAACGAAGTACTTTCGTACGTAAATATCATGAAAGGACAAAGACAGGCACACAAAGTCGCATTTAATCTCATTAGAAGCATTAGCCACAGAGAACACATTGCAAAGTGTAGAAAACAATAACAAAAGACTATGACTGAGGCTCCGCAGTGAGTTTTCGAATACTTTCTTTTTTGTTTTATCTCTTTCTTTCTTCCTTGTTTTTTCTCCCCTTCTTCCACATCCAATTTTAAGGCTTGGTGTGGTTTGGTTGTTAAACCCGGCGCCAGACTGAGACTCATCAAAAGGCAATGATGGAATCTTCAACCTTGCCACAGGAATTCCCTCGACATTTGATCCATTAGAAGCGCAGCAGATGAGGGGAAAACGTTGTGAGAGGGGACCACAGGGAGAGGGAAATATGTTGTGTCAGGGGAACAAGCTGTAAAAAAATGGGGGAACATATAACGAGGGGATCACTCGTTTAAAGAGGGAAAAAAAAAAAAAAGTTTTAGGACGGGGAACATACAATAAGGGGAAAAGAGGATCACCGGTTATATAAGGAAGTGTAAAACAGAGGGGGGGGGGGAGGTAAGGTCAAATACAGTAAATAAATACAAGAACCAGATAAAAGGTAAAGCGGAATAAAATTTATAATTAAATGAAAAAAAAAGAAGATAAGTGAATGAAACACATAGTAACAGAAAATTAAGGCAGAATGCAGTGAATATTCCAATGCTCTTTAATGGAAGAATGTAGAGAGAAACAAAGACAAGATATGGGTAATGGGTGTGAAGAGGAACTCATAAAATTTTGCCATTTATCAAGTTTCAAAGAAATTCAAAGCATGAATTGAATGAGAGAGAAATTTAAGAAATTACTGAAATTGACTAAGGTAATTGGGTGGCTAGAGAAGTTGATCCAAATTTTGCCAAATTTGTTTCATTCACTAAGTTTCCCCAAAAAAAAATTCAAACAGTCATCGAAATTTATATTGCAAAAATATAATTATCTAATAAATATAAAATATAATAAGTATTTCGCAGGTATATAAATATTTATAGTCCTTACACTTTATATAAATTTTTTATATTCTAAAAATTATCTAGAGTACAAACGCTGTTGATATCAAGTAAATAATATTAACATATAAACAAATCTAATAAAATATATATATATATATATATATATATATATATATATATATATGTATATATTTTATATATATATATATATGGATATATATATAATAATATATATATATTATATATATATATCATAATACTATAAAATATTTTATATAATATATATATATATTATATATATATATAATATATATATGTATATTATATATATCATAAATATATGTATGTATAATGTCAATATCAGTCATAATTTGGAAGATACCGCAAAGTTTGGATCCCCTTCGTGTTAGGATTCCCTACGGCAAGAAATGATAAATATGATTTATTCAGCATTTTGACATCACACGATACCGTATAAAATCCGTTCAGATTTATAGTACTAATTCGTCTTCTAAATGCTCATGTGTTGAAATTTATACTACATGGAATTCCCAGTCCACTTCTCCCGTTTTCAAAATGTTAATTTGTTGAAATTCATACGAAGGGGAATTCCACTTCATTGTATCTAGGCAAATTTACTCATTTTCGCTGCGTGATGCCGTTTTGGAACATTAAAGACGTTAGTTGAGGGCTGACTTGTATAATCATTTCAATGGAATGTTTTTTTTTTTTTTTTTTTTTTTTTTTTTTTTTTTTTTTACGTTTTTTTTTATTTTTTTTTTTTTTTTTTTTTTTTTTTTTACGTATAATGTACATTGCAGTAAATGTACGTTAAAAGAAAATTCATACAGCCAACTTCACTCACAGTGGTATCTACTGCATGAACAATAACGTTGATAATTAAAACAAAGCCTAAAACGGCATCAGCGTAGTAAATATTATTTCAAATATTAGTCGTAGTAATGATAGCGGTGGTGCTATCATTATGCCTATATACACATTTCCCCATTTCCATTGTTATTGTTATCATAATCATTATGATTAGTAACAGTATATTAATAACTGTTATTATTATCAAGATTATTGAAATAACTATTATCATTATTACTTTATTTTTTCTATTTATTAAATCATTATCATTATCATTATCATTATTATAAATATTATTTTTATTATTATTATTATTATTATTATCATGATTCATTATCTCAGTTTTCATTATTATCAGATCATTATTATCAGTATCCTGATTATCAGTATCATTATTATCAGTATCATTATTATAGTATCTAATTTATTATATCTTATTATATTATTATTATTATCATTATCGTCTCGTTATCGTTATTGTTGACGGTATTGTTATCGTTATCGTTATTGTTATCAATATCCTTATCATCATAGTCAAATATTATTATTATTACAGTTATAATTGGCATTCATATTCCTATTCTTATCATTATCATATTTTTTTTCAATGTTTTATCATTGTCATTATTATCGTTATCATTATCATAATCACTATCAGCCTCATAAAATATAATCATTATCATTATATTCATCAATACTGTTAGTATTGTTAAAGCTATCATTATCTTTGTCATTATTATCATTATCACTTCCATTACCATTGTCATTATCATTATCACCCTAGTTATCATTATGATTAATATTATCATCATTACGGTTATCATAATATTTATTATTATTATTATTATTACAACTACTGCTACTCCAACTACTATTTCTAGTTTTATTTCTATTTCTGTTGATATTACTATTTCAGTTATCGTAACCATCATTACTATCATTTCATTACCATTACCATCGTCATCGTCATCGTCATGATCATCATCATCGTCTTCTTTCAACGTCATCATCATTCATCATCATCATTATTGTCCGTCGTAGTGCAGCGGTACAGCACGCGGATGGAGACCATCCACGTATATGTTCGAATTGTATGTATTTATCATTATTATTCTAATTATCGTTATTATAATCAGTGTTGTCATTATTAATATCATTATCATTATTATGACTATTGTCGTCTTCATTTTCACTATTATCATTATCATTATCACTAACACCAATATAATCATTTCCATTGTTATAACCACTATCACTATCACCAAAAGTAAATGGTTATCATCTAAATGTATTTGACCTTTCTGAAAACACAAAAACATTTGTCTGATGTACTTACCAGCATATCCAGAAGATTAAACACAAAGGTCTGTCCCTTACCTGCGGAAAAGGAAACGGCAAAATTAAATAACTGAGCAATTTGCAAATCTGCAGTGATCTAATCGCATTGTCTAAATAACATCACTTACTGAATTACACCAAAGAAAAGAACGGAAACTGAAACCAAACCAGAATAGACTTGAGTATCTCTTCTATTTATTTCCAAAGCCTAAGGCACGAAATCTCTTAAGGCGAAGACATAACCTTGTAAATAGTTCCGTATTGTGACACGCTGCCTCTTGTAAGGAGAGGAGGTACAACTATTGTTAAGCGTAAACGAGTAACGACGGAAAATAATTTCGCAAAGTGTTCGACTCTGCTCTACATCCAAACGAGATGTTAATGCGAGAGAGAGAGAGAGAGAGAGAGAGAGAGAGAGAGAGAGAGAGAGAGAGAGAGAGAGAGAGAGAGAGAGAGAGAGAGAGAGAGAGAGAGAGAGAGAGAGTATATATATATGTGTATGTATGTGTGTGCATGCGTGTGTATACCCGTACCCGTGTCCATGTCTGTATATACGTGTACGTGTTCACGTGTGAGCGCGTTCTTGTGTATGTTACCCTATGTTTATGAACAAATCGATAGGGAAGCCGAATAAGTAAAGCGAAGGAAAAAACAACAACAAATTTTCCTATATTTACAATCCAACTGGAGGTCCAAATTCAAAACGAGCTTAAAAGCCTAATTAGAATAAGTAATGGGGTGAGCCACAGCTGTGCGAATTCCATTTTTTCCTAGTTTATGGCGTGGCTATTTCCAGATGAATTATTATAGACTCTCCTACGAAAATAATGACCAGAGGAGGAACGCACTTAAGGTAATTGGTAGGTGGTTGTATATGAGCCTTTCTTGATCTGTCGCTCCTTAATGGCACGGGCAAAAAGACACCTCCCTACCTCCCATCCCCCACCATAAAAAAGTAAATAAATAAATAAACAAATAAGTATATGAATAAACGGATATGTAAACAAAGAAAAGTCGATACAGAAAGAAATACAATTAATTGAAAAGAACCAACATAGGAATACTGAAATAACTAAATGGTAATGAGTTAAACAAATCCTCAACAAATCTTTGTGGAACGAAATTACTATAACAGTGATTTGCAAATAACTGAGAATAAAGAGTAATCAATTCATAACTTTAATATGACTAGCGGGACTTCAAGAACATGGACAAGCAACGTAGGCAATGTGCTTTGGTTATGATGGTGGAATATAGTTAGGAATATAACAGATTAATGAAGAGATTTCGAATAACTAATGCTGAGGAGGCTGAGGCCAAAACCAAGGCTAAGGCTAAAGGCTAAGGCTAAGGCTAAGCTAAGGCTAAGCTAAGGCTAAGCTAGGGCTAAGCTAAAGGTAAGCTAAGGCAAAGGCAAAGCTAGGCTAAGGCTAAGGCTTAGGCTAAGGCTAAGCTAAGGCTAAGGAAAGACTGCTAATGATGATGATGAGGAAGAAGAAGAAAGAAGAAAGAGAAGGAGAGGAGGAGGAGGAAGAAGAAAAAAGAAGGAAGAGAAGAAGGAGAACAGAAGGAGGGTAATAAGAATAATAATGGTAATAACAATAATGATACTACTGTTTTTACTATTATTACTACTTCTCCTACCACTACTACTAAAAATAATTCAAACAGCCACAACAATAATGACATTATTAATAGTAGTAGTAACAACAACAATAACACCATCAACAACAATAGTAATAAACCATAACAAAACAAAATCCAGTGCTGCAACCTTAAATAAAATCATCTCACTGTACTCTCAAGAAAGAGAATTCCATACGTGTCCGTATACAGGCCAGTAAATCAACAGAGATACTCAACACCCCTTCAAGTCGGACGAACAGGCCCACACATCTGAACCCGAGCATTTAAGTGCACATAAGCTCGTAAATCATAGGAATGTTACCTTGGTTGCGTGTAAGAGGAGGAAGGCCACAGTTCACTTGCACGGCAGCAGGGGAAAACGGCCATGCACAGTTGCAAGTCAGGCAAACAAAATTTCGTGCCAACAACGGGACTGACAAAGCATGCAAAAAATGACGAACGCTGCAGATCTAGCCTTACAATGACGCGGTGCACAAAACAGACCACTCGCCAGTGGCTTGGGAAACAAAAACAGGCTAATCCTAAAATCTGATTTTCACACAGTATTATTTGCTGGGTATGCTCTGTGCGCAAACAAGGCATGCGAGCAGATGAGAACAGAGATTGGTGATTTCTATAAAATGCGTTACATTACGTAGCTAAAAATGGTCGAATCCCTGCACCTGATCAGTTAGATATTCATTCAGGCAAATATCTACATG
>NC_051396.1:16222263-16224763 GCF_015228065.2 Penaeus monodon | reverse complement strand
CACACACGCACACACAAACACACACAAGTCACACACAACAAACAAACACATAAGCACACACACACACACACACACACACACACACACACACACACACACACACACACACCACCACCCCACGCACACCATCCACACACACACACACACACACACACACCCACACACCACATACACACACACACACACACACACACACACACACACACACACACACACACACACATACACACACACACGCGCGCGCACACCCACGCACACCCACACCCACACCCACACACACACACACATATATATTTCTTTCTTTTAACGGTAGAGAGAGAGAGAGAGAGAGAGAGAGAGAGAAAAGAGAAGAGAACGAGAAAAAACGAAAGAAAGAACAAAAAATAATGATTTCCCCGGTAATCCCAAGAATTGCTTCCCGCTGAAGAGAAGGTAAATTTTCTCTCCAAGACAAAAAAAAAAAAAAAAAAAAAAAAAGTTAAATGCTTCACCTTGGGCACAATACTAGCTGTGTAGTGGTTGGGCCAAGTTGCTGCATGTGCTTGTTGTGTTAAAGAGAAGGAGAATTTGTTAGTGATACGCCCGCGGTGCTTGCGTGGACGCTTGCAAGCATAGTATAGATAGTTTCCGATGAGATTTCTCTGGCTGGGAACGGTCGCCCCGGGGGGGAAGCGGACTCCCTAATGGAATTAATGCATGAGATTTGTCCGTACGTTAACACTTGCTATATTAAGTTGAAATTGAAGTTGACTGACTCGGACTCTACATTTGTAGGCCGGCGCTGCCATGCACAGATACTATTCACAATTTGAATATAGGTTCGGGTTCGCTTGCGAGGTGTTGTTAAGTTATATTATGGTCGAATACTAAAAATATCTGTTAGGTTTATAGTCATTCCGCTGGGAGACTATATCAGATGTTTATCTCTAATAGCTTTACCAAGCATTAGGCGTTTTTTACTAAGAATGAAAATGTATTGTAATATTGGTCTTAAGTCATCTCAGTTTCTTTTTGCTAAACACATCAAATGCATTTTTTATTATTTTTATATTATTATTATTATTATTCTAATACGAAACGAAACTGGTCATAAGTAAGAAAACTGAACTTTACTGTTTAAGGTTTATTCAAATTCGAAAAGTAATAATATATAAAATACTCGGAAATTCATTTCATTATAAACTTGTACTACTATTACAGCTACTTGTATGACTGCTGTGATGGTGGCAAGGGACAACAAAAACTAACAGCAATAATGATGATAATATCTTTAAAAGATGACAATGATAGTCGCAACACGAGAATGATTCATTAGAATATGAAAAACAAACAAAAAACAAAACAAACAAAAGCAAGAAAGCAAGAAAATATTTTAATACATGGATATCATATTATCATAATTATTATAATTATAATCTTCTAACAGAGACACAAATAGAGAGAGAGAGAGAGAGAGAGAGAGAGAGAGAGAGAGAGAGAGAGAGAGAGAGAGAGAGAGAGAGAGAGGGAGAGAGCGAGAGAGCGAGAGCGAGACAGACGGACAGACAGACAGTCACACAGACAGACAGGCAGAAAGATAGAGAAACAGACAGAGGCAGAGACTGAGAGGAATGGAGCGAAGAACTAGAAGCAGAAGACGAGAGCGAGAGCAAATCCATAGTAGTCTAATTAAAGAAGCAAGGAGATAATTCCACATTCATCATTGTAAACACGGAGCCGTGTATATAAGCAAGGATTTTAATGCCGTCTTTTGATAATAATTTTATAACGTCTGGCTTTAATTGGAGATATATAATTCCCAAGATTTTGTAATATCTCCAAGACACTCAAAGACTTGTTTATAATTCAATCTAATTTCAGTACTCTTGTAATTAATGGAACTACTAACATTATTACTGCTATTGCCATTACGAGGGTAATCATTACACCAATAACTTGTCTTAGCTTCCCCATTAAATGATTGTCACTGTATATGTAGCATTATCGTAATTATTATTATTGATACGGAGGAGGAGGAGGATGGTGATGATCATTTTCATGGTCATAATGATGAAGATGCTCATCATCATGATAATGATAATGATAATCATGATGACGACGATGATAGCGATGGCGATGGCGATGGCGATGGCGATGGCGATGGCGATGGCGATGACGATGACGATGACGATGACGATGACGATGACGATGGCTATGACGATGGCGATGGCCATGGCCATGGCGATGACGAAGACGATGACGAAGACGATGACGATGACGATGACGATGACGATGACGATGGCGATGGCGATGATGATGGCGATAGCGTTGACGATGATGAAAATAATCATTATTATCTGTTGCATTTTCTATTAATTTTACACTGCATATTCAATCACTTGTTGTCATGTCAAAATCTTGCCTTTAACAATCACTATTATCGTTATAAACGTAGAAATACTCTTTACAAATTATCCCAATCTGAAACCTAGTCCTCCCTTCCAGCTTCAGGAGACTTTCA
>NC_051396.1:16212263-16219763 GCF_015228065.2 Penaeus monodon | reverse complement strand
TCTGCATCAGTTATGCTCCATATATTTTTATTGTTACTATATTTCCCCTGCATTCATTTGTCTTGCGAATTCCTTTTCGTTCATCATTATCACTGACGAGGCTCTCTTACCCCTTTTCTTTGATCTTCCAATATCCAATATACATATATTAATTCTTAAATGTACGAGCGCACATTTCTGTTAGTGCGTGCGAATATGTTTGTTTCTTCTTGTGTTTGAGTGTGGGCCTGCAATCACAAACAAATGCACCATGCGTAAGACCTTTTCATTGGGTCAAAGATTTCTGCAAGCCTATTCATTTTTTTCTATCATCGTGAATTCCTTTTTGTCGAAATGCATTGTTTAAATAATAATAAATGCGCGTGGTGCCCTTGTATATGTCTACATGTTTTTTTTTGTTTTGTTTTTTTTCTCCTTCCTTTTTGTCTTCTCTGACTTTTTAAGTACATTTGTATGCTTCTCACTAATGATTTTCGCTTCCTTCGGTGCAATGACGTTTTGCCTTCGCTCTTTCAAGCCTTCTCCTCCTCCACTTCGTCATTTCGCTCGCCCTCTCACCTCTCTCTCGAATTTCGTGTCATCTCGCTCATCAATTTTTATCTCTGCGTCTTCATCGTCACTCTTCTCTCTCTCTCTCCTATCTGTCTTGTAAGAACAGTTAGTTTAAGGACCAGATCCTCGTCCGTCTTTCCCTCTTCCCTTGGACCCTCTCCTCTGCTCTCTACTCCCGCCTCTACCCCGTATCCCCATCCTCTCCCTATCCTTTTCCTCTCCCTATAGTCCCTCTTCCCTTTCCTGTTCGCCCATCCACTGTCCCGCCCTGTCCCTATATCCACCCTGGTTCCCATCCCGGCTTCCGTCCCTATCCTTATCCCCATCCAAGGCCCCATCCCTATCCTCACTCCCCATCCCTATCCCTATCCCCCTGGCCGTGATGGTCCACCCAGAAATCTATTGCTTCCCCATAAGTTGGAGGAAATGGCCCAAATGATTGTTCGGGCTCTAGACCCCTTCCTTTGGTCCCCATACATCAGCCGTCATTATCACTTGGTTAGGGGGAGACAGCTGTGGACCTGCGGGGGAAGAAGAGCAGACAGAGAAGGAGGAGGAGGAGGAGAAAGGTGGGAGAAAAGAGAAATAGAGATAGATAGAGAGAAAAAGGAGTTATACGAGGAGGGCGGAAGAGAGGTTTAGAAAATGAGCTAGCGTGTGGGTCAGAGAGGGAGAGATAAAATAAAAACATTGAGGGAAAAATAGGGAAAGAACAAGAGGATGGAGGGAGGGAGGGTGAGGAAGGAGAGGGAGAAAGAGGGAAGAAGGGAGGAATGGAGGGACAGACGGAGGGAAGGAGGGAGAGACTGAGGGACTGAAGGAGGGAGGGGGGGGGCGGAAAGAGGGAGGGACGAAGGGACGGATGGAGGGAGGGACGGAGGGACGGTGAAACGGAGGGACGGAGGGAGGAAGGAAGGGAGGGAAGGAGGGACGGAGGGAGGGAGGGACGGAAGGACGGAGGGAGGGAGGGACGGACGGAGGGACAGAGGGACTGAAGGAGGGAGGGACGGAGAGAAAGGAGAGAGAGAGAGAGAGAGAGAGAGGAGAGAGAGAGAGAGAGAGAGAGAGAGAGTGTGTGTGTGAGAGAGAGAGTGTGAGAGAGTGAGAGAGAGAGGGTGCGGGGAGGACAAAGGGAGAATGAGACAAAAAAAGAAAGAAGAAAGTTTACGATAAAAGGTTAGGAACCCTTAAAATTGGTCAGAAATGTTGAACGAGATCAAGGATATCGATCAATACATTCATACAAACATTAATTCATACATACATTTATACAAACCTACATACATGCATACATACACATGCATGCATATTATATATATATATATATATATATATATATAATTTTATATATATTATATATATAATATATATATATATATAATATATATATATATATATATATATATATATTATATACATATATATATTATATATATATATATATATATATATATATATATATATGTATATTATATTTTATATACATATATATATATATATACGTATACATATATACATATATATATATATATATTTTATATATATATATATATATATATATATATATATATATATATATATATTGTGTGTGGTGTGTGTGTGTGTGTGTGTGTGTGTGTGTGTGTGGTGTGTGGTGTGGTGTGTGTGTGTTCATTCCATATATATATATATAAAATATATATATATATATATATATATATATATATATATATATTATTTTACATACATAAATGTGTATGTATGTGTGTATATGTGTGTGTATATATATATATATATATATATATATATATATATATATATATATATATATATATATATATGTGTGGTGGGGTGTGTGTGTGTGTGTGTGTGTGTGTGTGTGTGTGTGTGTGTGTGTGTGTGTGTGGTGTATGTGTGTGTGGGTGTATATGTGTGTGTGTGTATGTGTGTGTGTGTGTGTGTATTTATCTATGTATCTATATCTATATCGATATCTATATTTATATATATATACATGTGTGTGTGTGTGTGTGTGTGTGTGTGTGTGTGTGTGTGTATGTGTGTGTGTTTGTGTGTGTGTGTGTGTCTGTGTGTCTGTGTGGGTGTCTGCGCGCGCGCGTGTGTGTGTGTTTGTATATGTATGTATGTATGTATGTATGTATGTATGTATGTATGTATGTATGTATGTATGTATGTATGTATGTATGTATGTACGCATGCATATATGTATGTTTGTATGTGTGAATGTATGCATATATATATATTCATGTCTACACACACGCAAAATCAATAATAATATAAAAAAATCACCCAGAGCAAATAAATCGGCGTTCTGCGAATGCTAGCTGAGTATCGAGTGCAGGTGGCGGCAGGGCGGCGGCGGCGGCGGCGGCGGCGGGAGGTAGAAGGAGCGAGAGCGAAGATAGATGAAGGAAGGTCATTATCACTTGGTTAAGGCCAGACAACCGAAGACGGACGGGCGTGAGAGGCGAAGGGAGTGAGGATGACAGGGAGAGAAGGATGGGGGAAGAGCGCAGGTAGGGAATAGGGAATGGGAAAAGATAGAGGGAAAAGGGGAAAATGCAGGATGGGGTGGACGCGGGAATGGAAATAGAAAACGTTCACATAGTTTGATATTTTAAGGGGAAAATATAAGGAAGGAAAAGGGATCAACGCCATCTAATTACAAAATAATGTCTGACGCCATGGGGATTATTAACTTTATAAGTATTAATAAAAATAGAGATACGAAAGGCTAAGAAGATAATATATTTATAATATATATATATATATATATATATATAAATTCCTTAAAGACGCAAAGAAAGGACATGGAACGTGGGTAAAAATAGTACAGATCTTAAACCACATCGGCTAAGCAAGGAATAAAGTTTGTAAACATACCGCGGTGATAGCAAATATACAGAGGGGAAAATAGGAGTGAGAAGGACATGAGTTTAAGAAACTTCTTGAATACAGGTAAGAATAATAATAAAATAGCAATACGATAAAGGATTATTATGACTGTGATAGAGCATTCATATTGATAGAGAATGATACAGCAATAGCAGTAACAAAAGAAAAAAAATAATAATAGTAATGATAATGGCAATCATAAGGACTATGATGGTAATGGTGATGGTGATGGTGATGGTGATGGTGATGGTGATGGTGATGGTGATGGTGATGATGATGATCACCACCATCGAGACTTAATTCGCCATGTGACAAAACAAACTCAGAAATTACGGGGAGAAGAAAGTGATGTAAACGGTCACACGCTAAACAAGTTGCGGAGATGAACGAGATAGGCCTATGTACACAAACAAAAGTAAACAGGTTGGGACGGATCGGGAGAAGGCTGCTGGAGAGCTAACGAAGCAGCCCGACGGAAGGGAGAATAAGAGGAGAGGGAAGGAGAAATACGGAAATTCATAAAGAAGAGAGAGAGGGAAAGATAGAGAAACACTCACACACACACGCACGCACGCACACACACACAAAACACACACACAAACACACACAAAACACACACACAAAACACACACACACACACACACACACACACACACACACACACACACACACACACACACACCCCACACAACCACACACACACACAAACACACACAAACACACACAAACACAAAACCACACACACACACACACACACCACACACACACACCACAAACACACATACACACACTCACACACACACACACGCACACATTGCAGGAGGTCGATAGATAAACACACAGGTAGACGTAGAGAGAACGAAAAGACAGGCAAGAGATCGGGGCGGGGGGGGGGGGGGGTGAGGCAGAGAAAGGGAGAAGATAGAAAGGAAGATTGATAGATGGGGATGGTATCGGGGTACAAGGCAATAGGAAGATAGGGGGAAGGCTATCAGGTGTCTGCATTATCATTTTATCAGAGTATATGGTTGGGAAGAAGGTCGGGTTAAGGGGGATGGGATGATGGAATGAGAGGGAAGACAGATAGACAGAAGACAGATAGATAGCCTGGCTGGATGTAGGATACAAGGGCTCACATACAAAGACAGACTTTGATATATATTTTGTTTATCTTTTTCTTGTCGATATTGCGACGTGTGGTGTTCAGGATTTCATATAGATGTGTTTTATTATGTAGATTAATGAACGAACATTCAAGGCTAAATTCGGCCATAACTAATCACACACATACACACACACACACACACACACACACACACACACACATACACATACACATACACATACACATACACATACACATACGCACGCACGCAAACGCACACGCACATGCACACGCATACGCACACGCTCAAGCACACGCACGCACACACACGCGTACAAACACACACGCACACACACGCGTACAAACACACACACACACATACACACACATATACACACACACAGACATCCACAGACAAAGACAGACACACATACATATGTAAATATATACATATGTTTATATATATATACATATGTATATATATATATATATATATATATATATATATATATATAAACACACACACACAACACACACACACACACACACACACACACACACACACACACACACACACACACACACACACACACACACACACACACGCGCGCGCGCGCGCACACACACATACACACACACACCCGCGCGCGCACACGCGCGCAAGCACACACACATACATATGTAAATATATACATATATGTATATATATACATATATATATATACATTATATATATATATATATATATATATATATATATATATATATATATAATATATATACATACATATATATTTGTGGTATATATATATATATATATATATATATATATATATATATATTTTATATATATATTCATATATATATATATATATATATATATATATATATATATATATATATATATATATATATATATTGGTGTGTGTGCGTGTGTGCGTGTGTGCGTGTGTGGTGTGGTGTGTGTGTGTGTGTGTGTGTGTGTGTGTGTGTGTGTGTGTGTGTGGTGTGTGTGTGTGTGTGTGTGTGTGTGTGTGTGTGTGTGTGTGCGTGTGTGCGTGTGTGTGTGTGTGTGTGTGTGTGTGTGTGTGTGTGTGTGTGTGTGTGTGTGTGTGTATGTGTGTGTGTGCACATACACGCTTCTGTGCGTGTGTAAACAATTATATACACATATACGTGGGCGAAGCCCATAAAGGAGCCATAACGAACCGGAAGAACTGTATCCTGACCTGAACCCCATTAAAGCCAGACTCGTATTAACTTTGTTCAAGTGTTCTGCTAATGTTAATAAGTTATTGCTGTCAATTGAGTTCAAATGCACACTTTCGTTAGTATTCGTTATCTGCGTACGCTTTTTAAAACGAATATCGAATTTTATTATTCAACTATTATGGTTTTATTACCACAATATTATTGAAGAGCGATATGTTTGTCTAAAATTTGAATATCACAACACCGCCAAGGAGAATGGGGAAATTATGCTATAATATTCAAATAAATTGCAAATGAAGCAGGTGTGTGGCCGTGTACATGAGAGATACATTGAATATGAAAGGCGGAAAGAAGCAAAAAGTGAAGCTGACAAAGAAACTAACGTAGATGTTAAAAATATAAACGAAAAAATAGGTCTAAAGAACTTCGAAAAATCGAAACCTGGTACCTGGAAAACAGAAAATGGGAGTCGGAAAAGATGAAACGAGAGAAAAAATAAGAAAAAGGTAAAACAAATATCGGACAGAAGAAATAACAAAAAAGTAGATCAACACAGACCTTTATATAAGACAAAGCAAAAAAAAAGTAAAATAAAATAAATGGAAGAAAGGAAAAAAATTGTGAGGAAAAACACACACACACACAAGGTTAAAAGGTCAACCTACACACAAAGACAAAGGCAAAAGACACAGCTAATATCTACACACACATACACATCTACACAGCATGATGAACATAACAAGTAGAAAAGAAACAGTGAATAACTAAAAAGGAACATCAGTGAACAAAGCCAAGGACAAGATTAAGCTGTGATGTGAGAAGGGAAACAGCCGCCCATCTGTTACTGAGTGACGCCCACACTCCGGATGGGAAGAGAAAAGGGAGGGGAGTGATGGCGAGGAAAGGAGAGAGGCAAATGTTGGATAGTGTGTAGAAGAGAAAAAGAGAAGGGGCGATTGAGAAATAATGAGAAGAGAGATGGAGTAAGAGAGAAAGATCATGAGAGATGGGAGATGAGAGGAGGAAGATGCATTAGAAATAGAGAACAAAAAAAAGGAAGGAGAGACCATAGCGATAATGAAACAACAACAGGAAGAAAAATAAATAAATACAGCAAAAATAAAAAATATATACATAATAACAACGATATAAACAGTAACAAGCAGGTTATAATGAAAGAGAAAGCGATAAAACAAGTGGAAAAAAATCCAAAAATGAAAAATCTTTTGTTGCTAGATACACAAAACCGAAATAAGTGAACTAAAAAGACGAAAAATCAATATAGTGGACGGAAAAAAGGCACAGAAATGAAAAAAAAATATATATGTGCAAAGTTGTCCGATCTAATGTTCCATTCGTAAAGATTAATACCCGTTCTATTTTCTCGACCAGTGAACAGAGCGTCATTGTTAAGAGGTGTTTTGAACATATTCTCAATGTTCTCTGACTGTGGAAGCTGGATCATAGTTTTTAGTAGACAGTAATCTATGAACATTCATTAACGACGATGTTGTCAGAATTATCTCTGTCGAAAGAGTTTGGTATAGCATGATACATAATTCTTTTATATACTTCAAAATGATGCAAGTACGTACACACATATGCACATACAAACACGCACGCACACTCGCACACATACGCCCGCATACACACATACACACACACTCACACCCACACCCACACCCACACACACACACACACACACACACACACACACACAACACACACACACACAC
>NC_051396.1:16187263-16192263 GCF_015228065.2 Penaeus monodon | reverse complement strand
AGTTATATTTAGCATTTCGGTAACGGAAAAGCATAGTGTAATTGATGTCACGAAGGAAAAGTATTGCTGATTCAGATTTCTTAAAGTAGAAAGCATTTCCAAACTGACGTCGCTGGAAATCCTCACCAAAATAGTGAAAGGTAAGACGTCTGGCACAAACAGCCTGTCTTCTTTTAACCGAGAATGAAAATGCAAAGAGTAAAATCACTTGAATAAGCTTGCATTAGTTCTGACGGCATATGCACGTGTTCTAACTTACAAACAAATATAGTATGAGAATTTTTTTTAGACGTAAATAAAATATGTTAGGAATCTTGCTAACTCCCACATACAGTTTACATATATCTACCTTAGCATGTGACGGGGGTTACCAATTGCTGGTCATTGTCTAACATCCGTTACCATTAACAGGTTCACTTCGTAAGTAGGCCCCTTTACTATTACACAGCGGATCTTGTTTATCGCCAGTTACCATTACCATTGTACGGCCACGTCATCATCACCAGATCACTGTCAGACCCATGCCACTACTACTAGGACATTGTGCAACCCCAGTCACCATCGAGCAATCAGATTACCAAGTTATCATTAGGAGAACATTGTGCAGGTAATCTCTAACAGTTTATATACAACTTCCAGCACCACTGGCAGAACCGCGGTCCTTCCTGAGCCTGAAAAATGTCCGTTGTTATGGACCCTACAATACCCTTCCCTTTGGTGCTCTGTGACCCGCATGCCCCACTTTTCTCTCCACAGTATCGTGTCCCGCGGCGCTAACCTGTGTTCAATTAACCGGCAAGGATGAGCATCTAGGCAGAGTGGTTCATTAGTTACAGTTTTCAGACATGTTTTCTCATTATCTCTGATGCGTCATGGTTTAATTAACATTATCATTAAGTCTGCGGGCGAATTCATGCTTTACGCAAGTATCCCTTATGCTCATGGCTGAAGCTGGGTTCTCAGACAGGTTCTGTGCTATCTGAAAATATGCCCATTTCAATTCGAAACAAATTTCCTCACACACAAACAAATACACGGAAACCTAGTGGTTTCCGGGAACCTACATGTTTAGACCTTAAAAGAAAGCTATTGATTTTTAACGCTCCAGTTCACTTAATTAGTTGATTGTGTGTGTATATATATATATATAAAATATAATATATTATATATATATATATATATATATATATATATATATATATATATATATATTATGTATATATATATATATATATATATATATATATATATATACACATATATATATATATATATGTATATATATAATTATATCTATATATATATATGATATTATATATATATATTATATATATATATATAATATATATATATATTATGTATATATAATTTTATATAAAATATATTATAGATATATATATATATATATATATATATCATATATATATATATATATATATATACATATATATACATTTATGGGGCCGCGGTGGCCGAATGGTTAGAGCGTCGGACTCAAGACTGTCACGACGGCAATCTGAGTTCGAGGGTTCGAGTCACCGACCGCCGCGTTGTTTCCCTTAGGCAAGGAACTTCACCTCGATTGCCTGCCCAGCCACTGGGGTACCAAGTCAGCCCAAGTCAGTACTGGGTAAATAGAGATGGTGACTCGGAAAAAAAAAAAAAAAAAAAAAAAAAAAAAAAAAAAAAAAAAAACACCGGGCGGAAGGCAATGGCAAACCACCGCTCTAAATTGCCAAGAAAATCATGGAAGCCCATGATCGTCAAGGCCGCGGTAGCCGAATGGTTAGAGCGTCGGACTCAAGACTGTCACGACGGCAATCTGAGTTCGAGGGTTCGAGTCACCGACCGCCGCGTTGTTCCCTTAGGCAAGGAACTTCACCTCGATTGCCTGCCTAGCCACTGGGTGGCCAAGCCAGCTCAAGTCAGTGCTGGTCCCAAGCCCGGATAAAATAAGAGAGAATGATTACCTAAAAAGGTAACACCGGCACTCTCCGTGGAGAGGAACTGGGGACCCTACCACGTACTCACTCCAAGAGCATCACAGCGTGAAAAACTGCAATTGAGTATCATGCTGTGACCACGGCGGCTCAGACATGAACCTACCGTTAAAATGAATGATATATACATTTATATGTATATATATATATATATATATATATATATATATATATATATATATATATATATATATATATGTATGTATATGTATATACACATACATACTGACACACCCACATATATGTGAGGTTTCCAGACCTCCTTCCTTCTGCCTTCCCTATCCCCCACTTTTTTCTTCCCTCTCTCCCGCTCCTTTTCTCCTTTTCCTCCTTCCTTCTCCCCCTTTCCTCCTCCTTCTTCCCCCTCTCTCTTTCTAGTACTCTCCCTCTCTCCTCCTCTCACTCTCTCATACACACCCTATTTCCTCTCTCTCTCTCTCTCTCTCTCTCTCTCTCTCTCTCTCTCTCTCTCTCTCTCTCTCTCTCTCTCTCTCTCTCTCATACCCTCTTTGCTTCTCACATACAAAAGTTCTTTACTTAGCTTAATTCCCTTTGCCTTAGCGTCGCTTTTTCTTGACCTACTTTTGCCTTCTTTAAAGTCATCTTCTGTATTCTTACTCCTTACTGCTTCTATATTCTCTTACTCTTGCCGTTATGTTCTTTTCCTCTGAAACCTGCTGGTCCTTAGCTATGTCTGTACTCTCTATAGAACTACCCTCATCGCCTAACTTTCTAGTTTTGTCTGGCACTTTCTCCTGATTTCTCGCCTCTTCCCTTACTCTAGATCTTTACCCTTTATTCTTACGATCCTATGCCCCCCCCCCTTTTCCCTAAATCCTGAATACTTCGCCCTACCCTTATCTATTCCTATTTTTATTTTTTTGCCATGCCTTTTTTATTGAAAGGATTCTTAATGGTAACGAAATTTAAATCAAGCCCGGTTTATATTATATAGTTTTACACTTTGCTGTCGGACACTTTAGAAACCTGAGCATGTCTGCCGCTCTGCCTCTGCCTCTTTAATTGCATTTTTAGCAAGATGAGTTAAGTTACAATTATTTATTCATACCCAGGTTTTGTTTTCTTTTTAATTGTATCATTTTATGTTTTATTAGCAGCAGCTAAGTCCTTTTTTCTTTCGTTTGCTTCCTTGAAAATTATAAGTTTTTTTGGCACCTTTTAATCCATTTTTTAAGAGCACTGGCAAGATATTTTCCTTGCTTGTATTTTGAATATTCACGTTTTCATAGTTCATGACTTTTACTCCGATTCTTATTGTTTTTAATATGTTCATCAGCTCTTTACTTTTACCACGAATATTTGTAATCTTCGTTATGTTTTGTAACTTTCATTGTTTTATTTGTAATCCTTATAAGTGAATTATCTTTTATATCCATTATTTATATCCAAGTTTTTATACTGCACAATTGAACGGTGTTTCTTAAATGTCTTTTACATAGTACATGTCAAAACCTCTGCTATATAAGGGGCTTGGTTCCACTGAATAAACGAGTGTTTAGACGAACGTATGTATATGTACCCCTTTGGATCCGACGTTGACATTACGACGGACCTCCAGGAGAGAAGGTTGTACCTATCTTGAACATTGCTTTATTTTGTGAAAAGCTGGGTGTGTTATTTCAATCATAATCAGCATGAAAGTACCTACACCACTCATCCACAGACAGCCCTATCTTCCTTGAGGGCTTGCAGGGTTTTTCTTTTCTTTTCTTTTTGTTTTTTAGAGTAACAGGGCCCCACTATCCCTGGCCTTTGTTCTTTTTTCCGCTTCACGGGCAACGTCATTTGGACGATGCATTTATAAAAGGGCTCTCTTTCCCTACACACACACACACACACACACACACACACAGTGTGTGTGTGTGTGTGTGTGTGTGTGTGTGTGTGTGTGTGTGTGTGTGTGTGTGTGTGTGTGTGTGTGTTGTGTGTGTGCGCGCGCTTAAGTGATAACTTTAACACTAGATATAACTCTGGCATTAATGGCACATATATATTTATTTTTCTCATCAGATAAGTGGCACGGATCATCATATTAATTGATTCCACAATTGCTCTCGCGAGTGCAATGTTTCCTGTATTATAAAATCAAGGTAAATTTCACCGGAAAAATACGTTAAACTTCACATTTCTTTCCAACATTCTTCCCTCTTTACACCTCGTACCTTCCCGCCCCCAATTTCCCTCCTCTTAAACACCACCCCACTCCCCATCCCCGAACCTCTCTCTATCTCCTCCTCACCCCTGTCCTTACCCCTCCCTTCCACTACCCCTTACTGGACCCCCTCCCTTCCCCCTCCTCATGCCCAGCAGCGTTACCCCGTTAAGATAACCCGAGCGATAACAAAGCCAGGGCCTTCCCCCTTGACCACTTCGCGATTCCTCACACCAAAGATCTATTTGTTCTTTGTATATTTCTCACTGAACCAACAACGGCTCTAAGAAGCTGGTGAGGAAGGCGCCGGTGAGTAACGGGTGGAGGAGGGAAGTTATATTCCACGTGTTATGGGAAAATATATGTATAGGCTATTAAATTATCAAGCGTTATGATCAGGTATGTATCATAAAAGTGTTTATGGTAGGACCTGAAAAAGATGGATTCTCAGGCCCTCTTTCCCTCGCTGCTACCTACAAGAAGAAGGTTTATTGGTCGAATATTTTGGGGAAATTGAGCACATGCATCGAGGCCACATTAAATATATCCTTACACATAAAGCATTGGAAATTACCCGTTTTTCCCCCCACTCTTACCATGAATCTTCAGCAAAGTGACGATCGAATGAATCAAACAGTTGGGTTGGATCGTTTATATCCTTATACAAATCTTTATTTTTGGGAGAAGCAAGGAATCCTCGTTGCAGTGTTCGAGTTCTGGGGAAAGAGTTACTGCTCCTCTTAAGGAATCACGGAAGGCAATGGAAGACTGGCCTGCCCTTACCTCTGTTAATTGCAGTATTTTTTCCCATGGAACTCATGACACAT
>NC_051396.1:16162263-16167263 GCF_015228065.2 Penaeus monodon | reverse complement strand
GGAATCTCGTAATGTTAAGTTAGGAAAAAGTACTGGTTAAGGACACATAACAGGAAACCAGAATCGAATAATGAGGAAAACGGATAATGAAATTGAAAAAAGAGGTTATGATAGATACAAGTATATCAAAATAATAAGAATTACATAAAATCATAGAATTTATGATAAAGTTGACATGATAGTGCAAACAAGAAAGCATGAAATGTTTCATAACAATATCCTCTTTAATGCCTGATGAAACACTGGCTAACGATCCAGTCCCCGCTAGACGAGAAAACACACATCTAGCGTTTCCATCACGCGCTTAACTCGTGAGAAGAAAAAGAACAAGACGAAGAAAAGGAAGAAGAAGAAAGAAAAAAACATTTTTGTGCGTGTTTGCTTCTTAAGTCCTTGTTGGCGATTTTTAATTATACAAGATTTCATTGATTATGTAAGGGTCTCATATGTTCCTATTCTTCCCTGTTAGAATTCTTACTTTTATTGTAATTTCAAACTTTTTTTTTTTTATCTCAGGAGGTTAACCAATTGTTTATGCCACGAAGGATCTTGCAGTATCTCTCTATATTTATCTTTGTTTTCCCTTTATTTCATTCTTTCCTTTCCGTTCGTGGTTCAATCCTTTTAACACAAGCTTCGATAGAGATAAGATCCATTAAGAGAAAATACAAAGACGTGATAAGTTAAGAAAACTGAGGCACATCTCCTCAAAAGTGTGGCAAGAGCACGATGATGTACTATAATAAGAGACCCATATCTTGCGTCTCCCAGCACGTTTAACTTCGAACAATCCCCCCCCCCCCCAAGAACAGCGCCACAAGAGAGTGTAAAAAACACTGACAGTCCAATATCTCTCGCAGCCCTCCCTCTCCCCTCCTCCAAAAAAAGTAAACAAAAGAAAAATGGCAATTTTTCGCATCTTCTCCGTCTTCTGCTGTTTGAAGAGGCCAAGCATGATTCCATATTTCCGAGGGAGACTCACGAGATAGCTGTCGTCCTCCTTTCACGAAGCACGTCTATCGCGCTTCATTTCCAGGCAGCGACGAGGAGCTTTCTCACGGGAAACTTTCTCAACGAAGTGATCAGCTCGACATCGCGAGGGATATGCCGGTTGGGGAGAAGGGAGTCAGGGAGTGGGGGGGAGGGGCAGTAAGACAGTTCCCCTCTCCCTTTTCCTCTCTTTCTCACTCTCATGCTCTCTCTCTCTCTCTTCTATATATATATATATACATATATATATATATATATATATATATATATATCATATATATATATATTATTCTCTATATATATATTATTATATAATATATATATATATGATCTCTCTTTCTATTATTTTTTCTCTTTTTATTCTTCTCTCTATTTCTCTTTCTATCTCTCTCGACGCAGGTTTGTATGGGAGGATGAAGAGGATAAGTGTTCGTAGGGGACAAAGAGAAAGGTTATACAGTTGTGAAAAAGGTTTTGCCTCCTGTGAAACGGGAGAACAAAATGTGACAGGGTAAATGTGTACAAGGAAGAAGTGAGAGAGTGAGAGAGCGAGGATGACAGTGGAAGGTGAAAAGGAGAGGGAAAATAAGAGAGAGTGTGGGAGGAAAATTAAGATGATAAAACTGGATGGATAGCTACATAAACGGTTAGGTAAACATTACATATATATATATATATATATATATATATATATATATATATATATATATATATATATATATATATATATATATTGACAGAGATGCAGATGGAGAGAGAGAGAGAGAGAGAGAGAGAGAGAGAGAGAGAGAGAGAGGAGAGAGAGAGAGAGAGAGAGAGAGAGAGAGAGAGAGAGCTTTGAGATGGAGGATCTCTCCTGTCGATAACATCAGTCAAACTGTTATCGAACTTATTCTTCACAATTTTTTCCCTGTGTGTGTCTCAAAGGACGACACAACAATATTGTTTCAGACAAACTTTCATAATGCATGAAGCCCTGGAAGATAGTTGTTTTGTGAAACATTAGGATGTTACACAGTTATAAAGATTTTTTTAATATCAAACAGTTCTAATGACTATACTTCACGGAGAAAAGGCATGGATTAGAACGAATTATGTCACAATACAAAGTAATTAACGTTTTCACAATAAATTTTCATCACATTTCCGCATTTGTCACTTTGAATTCAGTGTAATTAGACTTCAATCTTCTCATTAATTTTAAATGCTACTGATTATTTTTCATGATTTATATTTCAGTTTATCAAAATAAAATATTATTTAGGAGATAGCCAGTTACAAATAAAACATCATGAAAACGCCATCATATCAAATCCATAATTTCCTAGATTCGCTATTCAAAACTACGGTTTCTGTCGCTCACGTCATGTTTTACACAAGGGACTCAACTAACCAAATTAACAATACCAAACACAGTAAGAGAAACTAATCCGTGACCTATAAAGGAAAAATAAACCACAGATCCTTCATATATTTCTTCCGTAGAGGAGAATATACCCATACGGGTTCCCAAAGCATCCCTGAACGGCAGAAGGATGTCAAAGGCCCGTGATGGATATAAATACTGAGCCTCATGTAGGTACTACCATTATACACTTAAACCTGTCTCACATGGAGCCTCTCGGTGTGGATTGGACCCTCCTTGCCCTGATGGAACCCCTTTATGCGAGACCTGACCTTAAGATCGCCTGAGTGTGACCTCCTGGGATGAAGAGATCAGCGTCGAGGGCATTCAAGGTGAAGGCGGAAAGGCGAATTTGATGACGTGAATACGAGAGAAGGGTGAGGCTAAAGGGGGGGGGGGGAGTGGGAGAGACGATAAGATGAAGGAGGAAGGAGTTTAGTTGGCGTAAAAGGAGCGGGGACACGAAATAATAAAAAACAAGAAGAGAAGAGGGGATGAAAAGGAAAGACGAGAAAGGGGATTCGAAAACGAGAAGTAGAAGATTAGGGGGGAGGTGCTTCAAAGGGAATCGGAGAGCAAGGAGATGATGTTAAAGCAGGATAAAAGAAAAGATGGCATAAAGAGAGCAGAGAGTACCTGATGAAACAGGAAACACAAAAAAGTAATCTGAAAATGGAAATAAATTCAAGAACGTAACAGTTACATGATCCAGAAAGAGACTACAAACAAACAACAGTACAGAGTAACAAGTGATGTGTTTATGATCAAGATTTTAACGCTGAACCAGAGGAGTGCTTATTAGCCAAGTTTTAAGTTAACTGGAATTTTTCAAGAGATGTAAAATAATAACATTTATTATAATCATTACAATTTGAGTGTAAAATATAATCACTTGCGGAAATAGACACAATAAAAGCTAATATCCTAAATCTTCAGGTATGTACCAATTCCCTTAATAAATCCGTAGTTCGTCACCCGGTTAAAAGATCCCAGCAAGATTGTGGTTGGATGATGTACCGAACAGGTCACATTAAGATCTTCTAACCTATTACTTCCCCTCATAATAGCTTCGGAAAGATATGATCAACTCGTAAAACTTTTATGTCCATCCCAACCATCACACCCAAGATATATTTCTTATGCCCGCCCCATTACAGAGGAAATAGAATCTCTCATAGTTCATACTGGCACTTCTTTTTGGCATATAATATCCTTAAAATACGTGTGCCGTTATAGTTTTTTCTACCATTTTTGATACGCGAGAAATTCCCGTATTACGACAAATGGACTAGAAGATAAGGAAAAAAGTACATAATAGCTCGAAGATTTATACCAATCTCATGCAACGCTCTTGCCATAGCCCATTGATTTTAACAATACCATAAAGAATATATTACGGTCTCGACACCAGCGCCGCTATCGTTATTGTTACGATCTGCCGGCTCCTTGCCCTCGGCGGCGCCCCCAGACTGAACCCGCAGGTAAGTAGATCATGCGTGAAGACATACCAACATTTTTGTGGTGATTTCTCACGCTCCGTCGAATCCCAAAGCCCGAGTCCCAATATGAATACCGGAAATGTTTACCTCCCATATCTACAAGTTGCCCGTCATAATGGAAAGCAATTTTGTAGGAGTGGGTCTTTGCGAATGACTTCAAGACGTTTTCATATTAAAGAGTGACGTCACCGCGGCGTGGACCATCCTCGTCCTCCTTCACTTCCTCCCTAGGTCTTTCTGTCCTTCTCCCCTTTCACCATCTTCACTCCCCTTGCTTCCCACTCGTTTGCCACTGGCCTAATTCTAATGGGCTTTCCAGTTAAACTGTACAGGTACGAATTCCAAATAATAAAACCGTTTTTACGAATAGTTTCTATTACGAAAGAGAAAAAATCCTGGCCCAAACATTACCGTACTGTTATAATTGCTATCACCTTGATTATATTGCCTAAGCCAAAAACAGCTGCACTTCCCCCCACCCCACCCCACCCCATCGCCCCTACCACCAAAAAAAGACAATAAAATTTCCTAAACGAAAAGTAATTAAATTCTAAATATAAAGTGCAATTTCTAAACTTCTATTTCTTTTCTATTGATCCTGTAAACTTTATATCCCGTGTTCATTCCTGTTTTTACGGTCTTCTCCTCGAACCCTTTCATTCTATAGTCATTAGGTTTCACTGTCTACGCTATAAAGTTTACTATTGATTGTTTCATTTTAGGGTCTGCGAAATTCCATGGTTTGCATTGCTAAGGTCTTTGTTGTAACTTTTTGTCATGTCATGTCGTTTTGTCTCAACATATTTCTTTGCTTCAAAAGTCTTGGATTCAGAATAGGTTTAGGCCTGACCTCGTCTCATCTTTTCTCTTTTTCTTCTCTTCTCTTCTCTCTCTTTTATTCCCTATCTACATATTATCTTTTTATTCCTTATTTTCTCAGGCTCATACCGTATGTGCCTGTCTCTCACCTTACAATCTCTGTGTCCTCTTTGTGTCTCTCTCTTTCTTCCATCACTCTCTTCCCTCTTTGTCCCTCTTTATCCCTCCACTCCCCCATCCCGACATCCCTCTCTCTATCACTCGAGGCAAGTTGAAAACATTATAAT
>NC_051396.1:16144763-16147263 GCF_015228065.2 Penaeus monodon | reverse complement strand
TCTAGTTTTTGCACTGTGGGTTTTTTTACCATATATATATATATATATATATATATATATATATATATATATGTATAAAATATATATATATAATACTTACATACATACATATGTTCATACATAATACATATAAATATATACATATATTTATATATATATATATATATATATATATATATATATATATATATATATATATATATATATATATATGCTATATATACATATATATATACATAATATATACATAATATATATATATATATATATATATATATATATATATATATATATATATATATATATATATATATATATATATATATATATATATATGACACCTTTTTCAAAATCGACAAGTGAAAACAAAATGGCCAACAACTCTTAAGACCAAGAGCTGGAGCCACTGCTTACTCAGTGTTCATTTCGCTGTCTGTCTCTACTCGTGACCGGGTAGTCGGCAACATTACCTGAAAAGAAAGATAAACAAGTCATACAACTGTACAAAGAAGGTTGGGACATTTACATCATTATCATTTAGTTTTATTCATGATGCCTGACTTTAGCCTATTTAATAAATATTTCCTGCATGACTTTAATTCGTGAATACTCTCCATATTGTATATTTAGGAACATTTCCCAATTGGGTGAGACATTTCCATTCGGTTTACAAGCCTTTCTCTTTTTTCTGAGCCACATATTCCTTTCACTTTCTTATTCCTTTTCTTATTTCTTCTTCAAGGGCCACGCATGCGCTCTTATGCTGTGAGGCGAAGGGGGCAAGTGGAGAGAGAGGGAGATGTTAAGATGAAAGGGGAGAGGTGAAAGTAAGTAAGTAAGAAGGAGTTCGGGAGTGGGAGGCGGGTGGTTGGGGGAAGGATGGGGGGGAGGAGGAACACAGCAAAGGGAGCAGAGGAAGAGGGGAGAGGGAGAAGAAGAAAGGAGGGAGGAGTGTTAGGATGGAGGAGAAGAAAGAGAAGTAAGAGAGAGGGGATAGTAAGGGGGGAGTGCCGGGACGAAGGAACAAGAGGAGGAAGGGAGAATGAGGAGGATGGGCCAAGAGCTAGGAAGAGGGCGGGGAGTACCAAGACCAGGGAGCAGGAGGATGAGGAAGAGAAGGAAGGGGGAGGAGGGCTGGACGAAGAAGAACAAGGGGGGGAAGAGGAGTGCTGGGACGGAAGTGCACAAGTTGGTCTCAACCGCCGGCGCCACAAGACTACCTGAAAGCTCGGGACGCAAGAGTTGCTCTCACCTCCATTTCCACGTTACTTTGAAGCCTGGCTGTTCACCATTTGGGTGTGGTTGGAACTGTTCCACTTGCCTTTTGGCCACAAAGGCGGTATATAATGAATTTACCAGAGCTGCACAACGCATTTGTGGCAGGAGGGTATACTAGTAGGGGGAGGGGGTGACGTACCCCTCCTTAGTCATGATTGTCAAATCTGTAATTAATTCTGCCTCGATCAGTCATGTCTTCCAATGCTAATGGAAACTATTAAATATCAAAAATGACAAATGAAGAAAAATAGAGAAAACAAACAAATGCTGAATATAACACAAACCAAAACGCCATATGATCACCCTATAAATCACAGACCCACACGCACACACCCGCACACACAAATATGCAGGCACGGCTCCTCACCAGAGACGAAGTCATCATCACGACAATCATCAGTAGTAACCTCGAAGTCAAGCGTTATGCAAGCACTTCTCCCCTCCAAGAAGACCTCCGTGTCTTGATTGGGTTCAGGACATCAAGATACTTTCCTTGATTGAAGCAAACGAAGGTTACCAGCGAGCAGAGGATCACCCCCCCCTCCCCCACCACCACCACCCTCTGCGTGTGTTCTATAGCTGGCGTGAATTAATGCGAATTTTCCTCAGAACAGAAAACGGATGGAGAACGGTCTAGGGGGTAGGAGCCAGGGAGAGAGGGGGTTGGAGAGGGTGAGAATGGACGGAGGAGGGAGTAAGAAGTAAAGTAAAGGAGAAAAGTGGGATAAGAGGAGAGCTCAAAAGTAGGGGGAGGAGAAGGAGAGGTAAGGACAGAGAACTCTGGGATGATGCAAATAAAATCTTTTAGTTTTGGGTTCGAAGTCTGAGTGATTCTCTCATTTGTTCTGTAACTTTTGACATGACCGGAGTTAGGACCGCCAGGGAAAGACTTTCTACATCTGTAATCACTCACGGGATTTCTTGAATTATTTTCCACTTTCTAGGACCATTCTTTTCTTTATACACGTATGGTCGAGCATACACGGAGAAGAGGAGTGAAAGGGAGGGAGGGAAAGAGAGAGAAAGGCAGACAGACAGACAGACAGACAGATAGACAGACAGACAGACAGAGTGAGAGTAAACACAAACACAAAATACACGCACAAGCACACGCACATGCATACACATAAGCAAACACACACAGCCATAATTCCATAATTCGTAAGACCTTTCTTTCCTTCCTTTGGACCAGAATCATAAACAGCAGGTGCAGTACCCCGAT
>NC_051396.1:16127263-16134763 GCF_015228065.2 Penaeus monodon | reverse complement strand
ATATCCCGCTGACTGACAGCTGATTACGGGATAACCGCGAATGCTGTTCGCTATCAGGCATTACAAGAGAAGGAAATATTTGGTAAATGATAGAGAGAAATATCACTGTGGCTTATTATGCTTTCAAGGCAAATATTTTCTACGTGATAATATATGTTCATAGTTACGGCTTCATTATTTTTTACTGATGTTTGTAATCACGTATTAACCTTCTGACATTAAAAAAGTGTGTGTGTGTGTGTGTGTGTGTGTGTGTGTGTGTGTGTGTGTGTGTGTGTGTGTGTTGTGTATGTAGTGTGTGTGAGTGTGTGTGTGTGTGTGTTGGTGCACGTGTTTGTGTGTATACGCATGTGCCTGTATGCACGCATGCATATATACATATAAGCACGCACAAAAATCCCCCTATCAAATGGCCAAGCACTTTTAGCTCTCTTCCGGTCTATTCCACTAGGCCAATAAAAGACAGCCTGCAACCTCGGTCCGATGCACAGCGCGTCCGAACACCCATCGGGTTCCCAGAGTGGAGCGAGGGTCCGAATCCCTAATCTTCAATGCCTTCATAAAGATAATCCACATTTTTAGCAACGAAGCGTCGATGCTTGCCGCTCTCTCCCTCGCTCCGCCCCTTCGCATGCACGGCGTTGGCGATGGAGTCCGGCGCGAGTCGTTTCGGATTTTGCTTCCTATTTGCATCTTCGTTTCGGGTTACTCATTGCAAATTGCATACTTTGCAGAAGTTTGATCCAAACCATTAAGACTAATATTAATGGATACTTCTATCACGACAAAGCGACATGTCTCTATTTGCTTGGATTGGCTTACTGAATGTTAGTATAAGAAGGTGGACGGTGTTGCCGAGGCCCACATGCGAACACACATTCACACATTAAACTATCTATACGTAGGCTCAAATCCCATAACCTAACATGGAAATGTGATTTCAAGGTTTATAGATTTCAGCGTGGCGTCTAAGAAGGGAAAATTAAGAATGGTTGATTGGTAAAAAAGGGCATAATACATTGAAATGAAATAAGAGACGGGGAAAGGGTTATAAGGCAGTTTATGCCAGGCCAGACTATAGAGAAAAAGAAGGTTGCTTCAGGTCAGATTGTGTGTGTGTGTGTGTGTGTGTGTGTGTGTGTGTGTGTGTGTGTGTGTGTGTGTGTGTGTGTGTGTGTGTGTGTGTGTGTGTGTGTGTGTGTGTGTGTGTGAGTGTGTGTGTGTGTGTGTGTGTGTGTGTGTGTGTGTGTGTGTGTGTGTGTGTGTGTGTGTGTGTGTACATATATGTACATATGGGATATATATATATATATATATATATATATATATATATATATATATATATATATATATATATATATATGGGGGCCGCGGTGGCCGAATGGTTAGATGGTCGGACTCAAGACTGCCACGATGACAATCTGAGTTCGAGGGTTCGAGTCACCGACTGTTTCCCTTGGGCAAGGAACTTCACCTCGATTGCCTGCCTAGCCACTGGGTGGCCAAGCCAGCTCAAGTCAGTGCCGGGTAAATAGAGATGGTGACTCGATAAAAACACCGGGCAAACCACCGCTCTAAATTGCTAAGAAAAAATCATGGAAGCCCATGATCGTCAAGGCCGCGGTGGCCGAATGGTTAGAGTGTCGAACTCAAGATTGTCACGACGGCAATCTGAATTCGAGGGTTCAAGTCACCGACCGCCACGTTGTTCCCTTGGGCAAAGAACTTCACCTTGATTGCCTACCTAGCCACTGGGTGGCCAAAGCCGGCCCGAGTCAGGTGCTGGTCCCAGGCCCGGATGGATAGAGATAATGATTACCTAAAAAGGTAACACCGGCACTCTCCGTGGAAAGGAACTGGGGACCCTACCACGTACTCACTCCAAGAGCATCACAACATGAACACTACAATTAAGTATCATGCTGTGACCACGGCGGCTCAGACATGAACCTACCGTTAAAAGAAGAAATATATATATATATATATATATATATATATATATATATATATATATATATATGTATGTATGTATGTATGTATGTATGTATGTATGTGTATATACATATATATATACATATATATGTATATACATATCTTTGTTTATATATCTATATATATATTAATATTTATGTATATAAGTACATATACATACATATATATGATATTTATATATATATATATATATATATATATATATATATATATATATATATATATATATATATATGTATATATATATATATATATATATATATATATATATATATATATGTATAATATAACACACACACACACACACACACACACACACACACACACACACACACACACACACACACACACACACACACACACATATATATATATTGTGTGTGAGTGTGCGTGTGTGTGTTGTGTGTGTATGTGTGTGTGTGTGTATGTGTGTGTGTGTGTGTGTGTGTGTGTTGTGTGTGTGTGTGTGTGTGTGTGTGTGTGTGTGTGTGTGTGTGTGTGTGTCTGTCTATCTATCATTTTTTTTTAATCTATCTCTGGATGTATGTGTGTGTGTGTACACAAACATATCCATACATACATAAAAAAAAAAACATATATATATATATATATATATATATATATATATATATATATATATATATATATATATATATATGTATAGGGAATAAACAGATAAGCATGTAATCATTCATATATTAGTATACACTCGGCCGCAAACAAAGTTTCCCTGCTAATCAAGCAAATAATGCATTATACTTAGAATTCAAAAAACATTGTTACGCTGGAGAGAAAACGGCATTTGTTGCATAATGGTTGCAAAGCGGGCTCGGGGGAAGCCGGGCAGATTGGCTTGGCCGGTGTTAAGTTATGCGGAATTTTATTTTTCTAGTTAAACTATAATTGGTTAATATGACGTAAACTAGAAAATGAGTACAATTTTTTTCTTTGCGAACATTTGTAACCAGATAAATGTGAAAAGTTATCAAATTATTCTCTTTCGGCGTATTTTCTTGCCTTGCATTATTTGTGGAGAGTTTAATGTTTGAAATGATAAGGTTCTTTACTAAAAGAAATACCTCAATTTGAAAAATTAGTACAATTAGTAAAATTATAAAGCGGTATTCCGGATAAGGACAAATCTTTTCGTGTATTGTATATGGTTGTTTGTGCGTGTGTATACGTAATACATACATATATGCACAAATAGCTGCACGTATACACTGATACATACATACACACGTATATATAAACACAAGTACATACATACATACATACATAAATACATACATACATATATACAGACGCATTTATACACACATATAGAGTATATCCAATAGTCTTTTGTTCATACTGATCAGTCATAAACACAGTGAAATGTACATTCAATAAAAATGAAAACACTGTTCACAACAGAAACAAAATAAACCATGGTAGAAACAAGATGGATCTAACTTACTTTTGCTATGCCCGATGAAAAACTCTTTGCCAGTTCGAAACGTCACGCTTTATTTCGTCTTCCCTATGAACGCATAAAGTCAACTTTATTCTATATCATTCTATAATCTTTGAATAAATAATAAACTTCCCATACCATTTAACGCCCCTTTACCATCGCCGTACTAGTAAACGCCGTCAAAGGCCTCCTTATAAACCGGCCAACCTTTCGGCAGTGGGTGATCCGGACGCCGTACTGCCTCCTTAAAGGACCACGTTTTCACAGTCGTCGACGATTGAGGGAGGGTTGTCCTGTAGGGGTTTGCGAAGCTGTCAAGGAAGTTGGTTTGCTATTTCTTAGGACTGTGTCTAACAAGAGTGTTATTTATGTTATTATTTTGTTTCTTCACTCTTTATCTCTCTACTTTTCTCTATCTCTCTCTTTTTCTCTTTCTTCTTTTTTTTTCTTTGTTCCTGTCCCTGTCCCTGTCCCTGTCTCTGTCTCTGTCTCTGGCTCTGGCTCTGGCTTTGTTTCTGTATCTGTCTCTGTCCCTGTCCCGGTCTCTGTCCTTATCCTTATCTCAACCTTTATCTCTATCTCTCCTTAACCTTATTTAGTGGGTGCAAATGCAACTTACTGATATTTTAAATTACAGCCAACTTTTACTTTTGGACACAAAGCTTCTTAAACCGATGATGTTGATGATGATGCCGATGATAAGACTGATAATAGTGATGGCAATGATATATAATAAAAGTAACAGCACTAACATACTAATACTAATGGCAATGATACCAATAATGATAATGATGGTGGTGATGATGAAGATAATAGTAATAATGATAATAATAATAACAACAGTAATAGTAATAATAATAACAATAGCAACAACAACAGCAATAAAACAACAATAATAATAATGATAATAATAATTGTAATAATAATAATAATAATAATAATAATAATAATAATAATAATAATAATAATAATAATAAAATAATAATAATAATAAAATAATAACAACAATAATGCAGCAACGACAGTAGTGATCAACGAACAATGATAACCTATATCTGAGTATGCATAGTTAACCGTATTCATAGGAGTAACGCGTAGTAGTCAGTGATGATAACAACAACGTTAAAAATATGATCAAGATCTATATATTAGTGACAGAAGTTATCTAATGATTGTCATGACAACTGACCTGATTTTTACTGTCACTGCCATTACTAAGTCAATAATTCATATGAATCATAGAAATCATGGCATTGGCACAAGTAAAAGAAACAAAGTCACTGAGTGACGGTTATGGAGATAGTAACAATATGTTGATAATAATGGCAATTACAATGACTATTTAATCATTATCATCATAATGGTGATATCAATACTAATAGTATTATTAAGACTGAAGATGATGATGATCATCACACAGTTTTATAAACATTAATTATTCAAAAGTCTTCAATGATTCAATATCGGTGCAAGCTCCTTATTAAGTATAATTAATAACAGCCTGCCATTCCCATTACCCCTCCCCCCTCTCCACCCAAGACCACTTCTACAATCAAGTATTTTTGGAGCGTGAGGGGGTGTGAGGAGCGGGTATGAGGGGGGCGGCGACTGTATAGGCAGAGTGTAGTGGCGGTATAACCGAAATGTGTGTGTGTATGTGTGTGTGTGTGTGTGAGTGTGTGAGCGTGCGCGTGTGTGGGTGTGGAGCGGGGGGATAGGCTTAACATGTCAGTAGTGGAAGAAAAACCCACAATACAAAAACTAGATTTATTGAAAGTGAGACTACAGTTTCGATATCCACCTGGATTCCATCTTCAGGTCAGACCTGAAGATGGAATCCAGGTGGATTTCGAAGTGAGTGGGGATGTAAGGAAGTCAGGGTGTACATTATATGTGGGGGCGAGGACGTAGGCGATCTTGTGGGGCGTGGTTGTGGGAACGGGTCAGGTGTTCGCGCAAATAAGTACTTCTTCGCGGACGGGCAAGCATGCCATTTTTAAGTAAGTATTGGTGTTCGTCCGCTTGATTACTCGTGTTGTTTTTCACACAATTGAACTTTTTTTTTAAAGGACATAGAAAGGTTTATTACTTACATGTTTTTTTTTTATAATAAGTAAGGTAATACGGATATTTAACTTGTACGGAGTAAGGATAATTACCATAAAAATACATTAGTTTATGGTAGAATATGTAATACAATGTCATGAAATTTCGTTCCTTTCCTAAATACAGTATTTGAATAATGTAATTTTTCTGTTACTGAAATATCCATTAAGCGAATATCTTACTGTAGAGAATCTATCTTTACGTAGAGAAGAAAGAAAGAAAAAGGAGTTAAAAATATAACAGGTTTGTACAATTTCAGTTTACAAAGAATCTTGCAGTCAACAAAGTGCAACGGACGAAGAAGTTCCTATTGCAAGTTCAAAAGACGATATCCGGGTCTTCAAATACTTCACCTTCATTTTTATTTCTGCAAACTGAGTGTACAAGCAGATCCCCCTCTCTTAAAGAAATGCTGCTTCTGCCTTTGTGCCTTTGATCTCTGCAGCAAATATAATTGCAAAAAAGGGAAAATTTTTGTTAGAGAACATTCAGATACCGCAAAGATGATATTAAAAAGAAATTTGTCACGGATGGATGTAATTAATATATATATATATATATATATATTATATATATATATATATATATATATATATATATATATATATATATATATATATAAACACAACCCACTAGTGATAATGATAATGTGTACGATAAAAAATGAATTTCATGAAAGTAAATTTTTAAATTACATTTTAGCTTACCTTTATGATTAGAATTATATATTATATATTATATATCATATATTATATATTATATCTCTAAGCTCTTGGTAAAAGGAAAACAAAAATAAATGCGCCGACACCGGAGATGATCTAAGTTCAGCTCAGTTCTTTTCTAATTGACTCTATAAATCAATATAAGCCTTTGTTTATAAATATATTAATCAAATTGAGGATGTGAAAGTAATCATAAGGATTATGAAAATAAGGACAGCGATACGTATAATTTAATTCATGATAACAACAGCAAGAATAACAATAGTTTCTATTACTTTAATTATGATGGTGATGGCGAAGATGAAGGTCATCGTGATGGTGATGCGAATGTTGTTGTTGATGATGTTGACGATGTTGATGTTAACGATGATGGTGATGATGTTGATGGCAATGATGTTGATGACGATGAATATTACAACAACAACAATGTGCATGTATATATATGTATGTATGCATGTTTATATGCGCGCGCGCGCGCGCGTGTGTGTGTGTGTGTGTGTGTGTGTGTGTGTGTGTGTGTGTGTGTGTGTGTGTGTGTGTGTGTGTGTGTGTGTGTGTGTGTGTGTGAATATATGTCTGCATCAGCGACCTGTACGCTTAACATTTCTCTATTTTTTTAATGGTGTGCATGCATTACATGTGTGTGCGTGTGTGTATGCACAGACAGACAGATATAAATTCAATTTGCAATCCCTCTGTAGTCTTATATCAAACACTAGCTTAATATCAATCATCTTTACGAGTAATCTTACTATATAAATCTAAAGGTGAAATTTCTCCATATTGCATACGAGATATTCATTGGAACTATTAATAAAGCTATATACGTGTCACGCAATAATCATCATATATTTTTCTCCCTGTTGTAAACGAGCGCAAACCTAAAATTACAATAATTAGTACCAAACTCCATTTGTATAATAAACTACTTATATCTCAATTCTATCAGTCTGTAGATACAAGAACTACATCGATTTTTCTCCCCGTCCTTAGCTCGCAGCCATATAGCCTTCGGATGGATTTTTCTCTAAAATGTTCAATAATTAACATCAAATTCCACCATTTTCAACGGTAAACAGCTTTCATTTTAATTCCATCTGTACATATAAGCTCTACATAGATTTCTCTCTCCGCCCTTAGCGCGCAGCCACATGGCCTGATACAGAACACGATACATCACAGGCCCCAGAAAACATCTGAAATCTATACTTTTTGACGTTCCCC
>NC_051396.1:16099763-16104763 GCF_015228065.2 Penaeus monodon | reverse complement strand
TACATAATACCATGTGTCTATTATATATATAATTACTATAAAATTATATGTAATATATTATTTTATATATATATATATATATATATATATATATATATATATATATATGTATATATATATAAAAGTGTGTTGAGTAAGCTAAATGTAAGCTAAACACTTAAAGAATCTGTAGATCATCTCTCTCATGCTTCACTTTATCCTCAGGGACAGAAGACAGTGTTATATTCAGCTGCGAGAAGTCATCATTGTTACTTATTTGTCGTGGTGTTCCTCAAGTGTATATTCCTGGACCTACGTTACTTCTTTCTATTACTGTAACGACTATTTCTAACACATTAAATTCGGCATTATCTGCTGACTATAGCGCCCTGTACGCCAGGTATTCTGGTATCAATTTCTTGTAAATGTTGTAAACTAACTCACCTTAGCGCAAAGGAAACACATTAATTCCTATTTGCTTGTAACCAAAAATACATTACACCTGCACTCTAAGTAGGGAATTAAAGCCTCAGCAGATCATAATAGACATTATTTCAAAATGCTCTACAAAAATCAACAAGTCATATGGTGTTCTGTACAATACCCGAGATATACTAATAATATATCGATGTAGTTGATGTAGCAATCGACAATCTTTTTGTATCGGATGGTGTATCAAATAACCTATTAAAATTCTTTACATCCTGTTTAGAAACGTACCGTCAGAACGATTGTCTTTTAAAACAATACCACCTCACATGTCAAACATCTCGAAACCCTGAAACTAATCAGCATTCTATGATTAAGGCATAGTGTTATATATAGGCTTAGTCAAATTTCAGGTCTGTAACGCATGTAAATTAATTTATGAAACGCAACACTCCTTACAAAACCGCACATGGGATCCTTCCATACCATCTAAAATTTGTGGAACAGTATATCTAAAAAAGCAAAAGCAAGTGCTCTATTCCCAGTTTAAAAGAACAAACACGTATTGTGTATATACATTCTATCATAATACTCTGTGTATTAGTATGTTCATTATATAAATTGTGTCACGACTTACGCTTCGTTATATAAAGATTATTAAATCTTTTGGACCAACGTACCTCTGATCTACCTACTTGTATCAGAAATATGTATGGAACCAATGATGTGGCATATTTTATAAATGAATCATGTAATCATAATTTTCTTTTACTTTATTACCTCTGCCATTTCCATTATAATTCTGAGGTTTGTGTTATATTTTTTTCATGTTTGTACACTACCTGTGTTATCATATCTAAAGTACACCTTAGTGCCTAGATGAAGACTGCAGCTCTCGAAAGATCTGGCTTTCTATAACTTTGTTATTGTACACAACTACTAACGAAGAAACAAAAAACGAACAAACACATACAAGACAAAATATTCATGAAGTGATCGACATTGCCTTCATCGAATTTGCTGTCGGATCATTCAGACGAGCATTAGAACCTCACGCCTTATGGAAAGGGCATTGCGAAACACCCCTGCCCCGAAAATAGGCGAAGCAGGGCGTTCGCAATGGGGGCTACATGGGGTGGGGTAGGGGGTCTTAGGGCGAAGGGACTAGGTAGTAAGGGGAGTGGGGGAGAGGACTGGGTAGACGGAAGTGATTGGGGAAGAGGAGAAGGGATCAGGGCGGAGTCCGTAAGGTGGGAAGGATATAGAGGTAGGACGAAGGGAAGGACCTGTAGCGAGAGGAATGGACGGGATTGGGAGGGAAACCAATTTGAGAGTAATGCTCACCAGATGGCTCGCACGACTCAGACAATCGCTACAATCAGCCGCTATCTCGATTCACCTCGCTATCACTTGTTCCCCTTCACGATTTGTTCGAATGTATTTTCCCCGAAAGAAGGCTTTTGTTTGTAGTTTCCCAAACGGGTCGCCATTGCCTCCGAAAACAATTACCGTTTCTCGTGTCTCTAACACCTTGCCAGACTTATTAAACGCCATTTTCTTCTCAATAGAAAACAAAACTAAGCATCTAAATCAGGCGATTCCGATTTTGTTTTGGCATGTCTCCGCGCGGACCGGAATCTAAAGCACCTTCTAAGCCACTCGCAAGCCCCTGGTCTCGCGCTTAAGGGACGCTCCCCTGGCAACGGCGCCGCTGCTGCCTACGAGGACGCCCGAGGGGCCTGGGGGGCTGGCTAAAAGGGAGCGCTGGGGTACTTTATATACTTACTATTTACGAAAATAAATACAAATAAAAGTAATAAAGGACTAAATGAATGGGTAAATGAGTAAAGCAAATATAGTAATAGAAGAGCAAATTGGATAAATTGACAAGTGAATGAATGCACAAATGTGTATATATACATGCACGGCATCTGTGTATCTATCTGTCTATATAGATAGATTTATAGATAAATATTGGCAGCTGTGAATGTGAGTGTGAGTGCGAGTGTGACTGTGTGTGTGTGTGTGTGTGTGTGTGTGTGTGTGTGTGTGTGTGTGTGTGTGTGTGTGTGTGTGTGTGGTGTGTGTGTGCGTGTGTGGTGTGTGTGTGTGTGTGTGTGTGTGTGTGTGTGTGTGTGTGTGTGTGTGTGTGTGTGTGCGTGTGTGTGTGCGTGTGTGCGTGCGTGCGTGTGTGCGCGCATTAGGTATATCGTCATTTGTAATATCCAAAGAACATGAACAAATGGCTGAAAGATTCACTCCCAGTCTGGCCATGTCCGACTGGCTTAGAAATGTATCAAGTGATGTCTATATTCACTGACCCTTGGAAAATGGAGTTCTCTACTCTTAAGCTCTATTTTACAGGGCTCTTACCATTAAGCCCTTACTGCTCCATCCCTTTCCTGCTTGTAATATGTTGTAAAATTTTACCATTTTGATGAACCAGTATTTGTATCACGATGGTTTGAATTCAAATTATTAATATTATAGAAATACAGAACCACTGCCAATCACGCGGCACAAGAGCGAAATAAACAATCAAATCATGTCGAATGTTTGATTGGCATTTGTCAAAGAATTTTATTCATAACTTGAGGAAACTGACGTGGCATAATGCGTACTAAAATAGCTATACGATTATTTGGGCAAATCAGACACCATTCCCGTTTTACTCGCAGGTTATGTTCAGCACGCGCTCGGTGTTCAAAACCTTCTCTCTGTATTCAGGGACGTTCACGAGGTAAGGAACACGCTTAAGGACTAAACAAAAATAGATTCGGACTTCATGGCTTAACTAAATTTTCATTGTAGTTCTTGCACAAATACGCAAGCACGGTCACACGCACACATAAACACGTATACACACACACACACACACACATACACACACACACACACACACACACATATATATATATATATATATATATATATATATATATATACATATATATATATATATATAAGTATACATTATAATATATTACATATATATATATATATGATATTATAGTTATAATATATACTATATATATAATATATATATATTATTATACGATATATAACATATAAACCATATGTACAATGTATACATACATCATTATAATACGTACACACTTTGACTATCCACACTACACCGCTACAGTCGCTCATCATACCATGTATACCATATATATATAATATATATATATATATATCATAATATATATATAATATATAATATATATATTACATATATACATATACATACATATATACATAACTACACACATATCACGAACTATACCACCACTACAACCACCCCTACCAGCCACTATCATATCACACACGATGATATCCATATATACTATATATGTTATATATATATATATATATTAATATATAGCTATATATAATATAATATAATAATTAATATATAGATACATATTTATACGATCACTAATACATCATGCACCATACACACACACACACACACACACACACACACACACACACACACACACACACACACACACACACACACAGAAAATTATGCTCCATATATACCATTTGTTCTTGCTTATGTACCGTTGACTTTCCTGTAGCCAACAGGTCGGGCCACATGCCTAAAAAAAATGAACAAGAAATGTGAAATAATTTACAAAAGGTGAGACTTTGTTATAAGCGGATTTCTTAGCGTTTTCTAGAATCATTCATGGCAGCCAGTTACGCAAGAACTAACTTATTTTTAGTCTAAAATGTTGAGCTGTATTAAAAGTTGAGTCGTTATCAAAAGGCTATCTTCTGCAATATGATAAATTCAATAGCATATACAGTGTTTGTGTGTGTGTTTGTGTGCGAACACACACACACACACACACACACACACACACACACACACACACACACACACACACACACACACACACACACACACACACACTCACTCACACACACACACACACACACACACACACACACACACTCACACACACACACACACACACACACACTCGCGTGCACGTACGCATGCGCGCGCATTATATGCATTCATTTACGTTCCTCCTATTTTCCATTTCATTTTTTTTTCTTTTTTTTTTTCCAAAAGTCGCGTGAATAAAAGTTCCAGCGGACCGGCATATGACATGAACTGATCGCTGTTGGAGTGTGAACATGACCATGGGACCTTTCGCATCTGTGATTCCATGACTTGAATGCATGGTGGACGTGGACGGGTTGCCGAGCTATGAGCTAACACGTGGCGACCTGAGGAAATTTGGATTAAGAAGGGAAATTGTTTAGATCTATGGTTAAGTGTGTGTTGCTTTCTAATTCCGTGGAAAATGTTTAGCTCTATGATTTTTTTTATGCTTCCGAAAAACAGTCACAGGCTAAATACAGTTTGTCGATAGGAAGTGACAAATCACGAGGAAAAAGGAAAGAGGAAAAGAAGGAGGACTAGAGGGAAGGAAAGAAGGAAATGGGGAGGGGGGAAGGGGAGAGAGATGGGGAGGGGATGGAAAAAATGAAGCAGGAAGAGAAGAAGAAAAGAAGAAGAAAAGGAAGAAGGAGAGAGAGAGAGGTGGGGGAGGGAGAAAGAATCTCTGAAAAAG
>NC_051396.1:16084763-16087263 GCF_015228065.2 Penaeus monodon | reverse complement strand
TATTTTATTAACACACACATGAACTTTGAATACCTCCTTGTCCAAAGCACATTCTAGAGTACCCGATAGAGAGAGAGTGAGAGTGAGAGAGAGAGAGTGAGTGTGAGTGAGTGAGTGAGTGAGAGAGAGAGAGAGAGAGAGAGAGAGAGAGAGAGAGAGACAAAAAGACAAGAGAGAGAGACTATAGAGAGCTAGAAGAGATCGATGAGAGAAGATGATAAATAAATGATAGATAGATACATACATAGATACATAGATACATGGATACATAGATACATGGATACATGGATACATGGATACATAGATACATGGATACATAGATTGATAGATAGATAGATAATAGATAGATAGGCAGATAGACAGACAAACAGACACGGACAGACAGAGACACAGACAGATTGGAGAGAAAGAGACAGAGACCTAGGAAGCTGTCACAGAGATATGATATCTGTAGAGCATTAGTCTCTCTCTCGCCTTGCCACGAATTCCCAGGGAAATCATTTAGTGCACGCCGGGCCGCCCATCACACTCCCGTTCTTCCGATAGTCCAAGTGGCGGCTCACTCATTCCAGCGTCCTTACTCGATCTTTGTTTCACTTGCTGGTTCAAATATTCCCCAGTTATTATTACTATGCTTGTCATTTGTTCAGGAGTTTGTTGTTTTGTCTGTTTCTCTTTTTTCTTTTTTCTTCTTTCTCTCTCTCTCTCTCTCTCTTTTCTTTTTTGAGGGGGTATATGTGTGTGTGTGGTGGTTTGTATATATGCTTGTGTGCGTTCGTATATTTACGTGTGTATCTTTGAGTGTGTATGTGTGTGAGTGTTTACGTGTGTATCTATGGGTTAATGTCTGTGTGTGTATACATATGTGTTTGTTTTGCATGGAGATGCGTGTCTAGTCGTACTCATGTATGCTTAGTTGCTGTTTAAAAATTACCTTATAAATTAGACCTTCGAGTGAAATATGTTCATAGGGGTTATTAACCTTCTTATACAAACACTCCAACGATATGTTCATGAGTAATCTTCTTTCAAAATGCCGGAACTGCGAGGGAGCACAAACACATCAAACTGACCTCTAGAAAGAAAATGCCCTCACAACGCGGAAAGAGTAAAATCTTTATAAAAGAACTAGAGATACATCACTAAAATTCAAAATAAATTCTCAACTCTTACATTGCATAAAATCCCCTACCCTGTAAACAGGCGGGGACAAACGCTTAATTAGGACCTCGCTGTATATTTCTTTTTATTGGCACTATATTACAGTGCTAATAAAAATATATCATAATGAGGAGGGACTTACTGTAAATATCATTCACTAGAAATATAGCACATATGCTGAAAGTAGGCATTAATGAAAATACACTCACTGCTGTTCTGAATACATTATAGTTATATACTTCAATGTGTGTTCTATGGCTGGCTGGCTAGCTGTGCATCATACTTTTAGCAAATATATTCACCTACAGTACACCTGCACTCACAAATTGGCATACTCACTGGGGTCCAAGGACAAACTCACGCACATGCCTATCGTTACCATTTAATGTTCCTTTTCATATGCCTAAACTACTCCCAGAAGAATTGTAATATTATATATATATATATATATATATATATATATATATATATATATATATATATATATATATATATATATAAACTAATAGATAAACGTTCATTTCTTTGTTCGTCAGTTCACTCAAAACTATTGTTGATATATATTATTATGATATCATCCTTTTGTGCTTATGTAAATTTTACATGCATTCTTATATATTTGCACACATATGTATATACATGTATATATATTTAGGTATCCTGATAGACAGATAGATAGATCACGAAATAGATAGTATTTTAACGACGTACAAATATATATAGATAGAATATATTATATATATATATATATATATATACATATAGAAAAGGTATGAATGAGAATGAATATCTTCACAATACAAGAGATGTATTTGACCGGTTTCGATTGCGTCTTCGTCAGAAATACATATCATGTATTTCTGACGAAGACGCAATCGAAACCGGTCAAATACATCTCTTGTATTGTGAAAATATTAATTCTCATTCATACCTTTTCTACATATGTCAATATGAATACGGTTCATATATACATATATATATATATATATATATATATATATATATATATATATATATATATATATATATATATATACATAACTAAATTATTCAAAATCCACAAAATATTTCTTGAAATGCGTTTAATTACATCGTGATTCTTGCTTGAAAATGTAGATATTTTATGTAAAAATACACAATCATATTCCAAAAATGAAAATGTTTTCACAAAACTCTTAAAAAATACTTTGACTTCCTAGCACATGGAAAAAAGTGTTCGGTCATTAATGCCATCGGTAAGTAACTTCATCTGTACCATTTGGGGAATTAACTGCATAGCCATTGTGCGCTAGGATTAAATTACAGCCGTACCGAGGTAATTTAGTGTGATATGTGAAGC
>NC_051396.1:16074763-16079763 GCF_015228065.2 Penaeus monodon | reverse complement strand
CCACTAAACGAAACTAACAAAATAATCTCGATTTTTTCACGTACAGTAACTTATTCAAAAAGTGACGCTCTGCCTCTGACCCCTTACAAGCTGCATGGTTGATTCCCCCTACCATTTCCCCTCGTCCCCACCTTCCCTTTCCCCTCTCCCTTCTGCCCCCTGGCGTTCAGGTAGGTTGAACAGCAACAACAGAATAACCCTGCGTTCACTCTAAGTTCACCACACATAATTGATAACGTTCAGTCATGGAACGGTAGGTGGAGGCGAGGGAGAAGCAGAGGAAGGGAAGGAAAGATATAGGCTGAGAGAGATAAATGGTTAGGGGAAGGAAAGAGATAAGAGTAGATACCAGTAGGCTGAAGGAAAGGGGGGAGGGGGAGGGGGATAGGCCGAACATGGAAAAAGACTACCGAATATAACTTTATTGGGAAAAGAGAGAGAGAGACAGAATGGAGGAGAGAGGGGGGGACTAAGAAAGAGAGAGAGAAACAGAGAGAAACAGAGAGAGAGAGAGAGAGAGAGAGAGAGAGAGAGAGAGAGAGAATATACTATAGTGCGAAAAAAAGCAAAGAAAAGGAGGAATGGAAAAGAGGGTAAAGAAAGAAAGAAAGAAGCAACAAGCCGTCAGCATATATGAAGTCAGCAGTGATTGGTGGGGAATAGACACTCAAGAAAATCCTCGATATCGAAAGTCTTATTGCGCTACTCAAGCTCACCGAAATGAATTTGCTAAAAGCTCATCAGTCTCAGTAGTTCGGTAATATTTCCGGGAATTTCAGCAGCTTATCGAAATCGTATGTGGAACTTGAGGATTCATTTTGGTGTTAGTTCTATTTGTCATGGAACGAGCATGCATTATGTATTTTTAAAATGCATATGTCGTCTGTTTCTTTTTCTATTTGAAGATTAAGTGGATATTACTTGGCGACTTCGAGATGCCTATTTAATGAGGTGAACTCTCGTACTAAAAAAATATAAATGATGGAAAGATGACGACGATGATGATGAAGACGAGGACGAGGAAAAATGGCAATAGTAATGGCAAAAATATCAATGACACTGACGAGGACGATGATTGATATCAACAAACCGATAAATATCATTAGAATCAATGTCGCAATCCTCACAATAAGTACACCAAAAAAAAAAAAAAAAAAGACTAATCATACCCAATGCATTGATAACAAAACGAACAATCCTCAAACTTTTTGGAGAATTCATCGCTTTTCTTCACACCGTCATATGTCTGGTAAAAGCCAAGCCATTTGCACGATTGCAAAACTTTGTCTCATCACTTGGAGCATTCCATCAACGAGATCTATCTATCCATCACCTTCGAACAGTATCTGATTAATGGTGATCACAGAACAGAAATAAGCAAATAAATAACGAAAGTAAAAAAGCATCTAGATAAAGGGCAGGGGGTGAGGGCGTACAGACACGGTACTAGGTTTATCTGTTTAATTTAATTAATTAATTATTTATTTATTTTTAATAATATGCAGCAAAAAGGAATGAAATGAAAAATGGCAAATAAAAGGCAAAAATGAATATGTGGTGTGGTGAATAATACCAAAACGATAATGAGGCAACAACAATAAATGTATAAGAACAATAACAAAAACACTTTAAAAATATTGGAAGCAATAAAAATAACAATAATAATGATAATATCAATAATGATAATAATAATGACGATATTAATAATAACAATAATAATAATAACAGTAATAATGAAAATAATAATAAATAAAAAAGAAAAACATCATTTTCATTGTCATTACTTTTGTTATCGTTATTATTATTGGTAATAAGTGAAATAATAATAATAGTAATAATAATAATTATTATTATAATAATTATAATAATTATAATAATTATAATAACGATAACAATAACGATAACGATAACGATAACGATAACGATAACGATAACGATAACGATAACGATAACGATAACGATAATGATATGATATTGTATGATATGATATTATTGATATTGATATTGATATTGATATTGATATTGATATTGATAATGATAATGATAATGATAATGATAATGATAATGATAATGATAATGATAATAATAATAACAATAACAATAACAATAACAATAACAATAATAATAATAGTACGAATGGCAGTAATAATGATAATAACGATGATATTGATAATAATAATAATAATCGATAATAATAATAATAACGATGATGATGACGATGACGATGACGATGGCGATGGCAATGGCAATGGCAATGGCAATGGCAATGGCAATGGCAATGGCAATGGCAATGGCGATGGCGATGGCGTTGACGATGACGATGACGATGACGATGGTGATGACTGGTGACTGATGGATGACGATGATGACTATGGCGATAAAGATAACGGTAACGATAACAATAAAAATAACAATAACAACAACAACAACAATAATAATAATAATTATAATAATAATAATAATAATAATAATGATGATAATATGATAGTGATATGATAGTGTTAGTGACAGTGATAGTGAAAGTGATAATGATAATGATAGTGATAGTGCTAACAATAACAACAATAATAATAATAACAATAATAATTTTTTTTCTTACTATTATTATTATAACAACACAGTAATAATGTTAATGATAATAATAATAATAACAACAACAGTAATAATAATAATAATAATAATAATAACAAATAATAAATAATAATAATAAAATTAATAATAATATTTAATAATGATAAAACAATTTAAAAAAATAATAAAAATAACATTAATAACCATGTTCTCATTATAATTATGGATATAAAACAATTATAATCATAATCATAATTATGATAATAAGAATAATAACAGATAGTCATAATAATCTAATGATGGTATTAACACATCATAAGATAATAAAATAACTACTACGATAACTACAACAATCATAATAACGATAATAATAATGTTAATAAGAAAACTATTAATCATAATAATAAAAACGAAACTCATGATAACATTAATCCTTGCAACCATAATAAAAACAATTACTATTATAACGAAGAAAAAATTACCTAACAATGATAATAATAACAGCACCACAAATAATAAAAAATAATAAATATTACAAGGATAAAAAGTGTCAAATATAAAGAATATATATATGCATTGTTCTAAAATCAACAACAGCAATAATCATAATATTCAGAGCGATAACACTGACAAGTAGAATACCATTAGAAATAGATATAATTATCATTAATCACTGACAACTATAACCGTTAGTGCATTACTGCTGCTTTATTAGCCTTATACCAGTCCCATACCTATTTGTATTCCTGGTAAGTTACTGAGACTTTACTTATTTCCGCATGTTTACATAATGATCTTAACATCAACATTTGACATTTGCATGTAGTTTTATGCTGTGACTGGTATGATAAATTAAATTGTTAAGATATCTCTGTTAATGAACTAATGATATCGTTCCTATACAAAATCAGTTACTTTTTCGCTGAATAATTAATCAGTTATATCATATATACATATTACACTGAAAAATGCATTATCACTTGTATCTGCCATTCTTAAACTTGCACATAATCAGCGACAACTTTTTCTGATATCTATTTATTTTGTTGTACTACAGAATACAAATAAAGCCTCAGTAATATAATTTTCTTTGTTCCACTAGCGAATATTTTTTATAATTTTGAATTATAATAATGGATTTCTGCTCAGTTTCTGCTCGGGGGCATTTGTTTCACAGTGGAAGCCATGTTTACCATTTTTTCTACTTACTGTTAAAATTTCGTATTCATCATTTGCCTTGTGGCAATACATGTTTGACTCTAAATTTGAATAACTTTCATTAGTAAATTATTTTTTACATGATGAAATCGAAAGAAAACCATTGTGTCGAGTCGGAAAAAGATATCATCCAGATTGTTTGATTAAAACATAAATCTTGTTATCGTGTTTATACGTAATTAGTCTTTTTTCTTTTATAGTTTGAGTCGTATTCGCATTAAAAAGGGCGTTTATTGGTATATCAACGAAGCTTTTCAATTACATTTATATGCTTTATAAACATATATTTATTTCATTTTGTTTCATTTTTCCCCGGTAGCTGTGAGAATATGTAAAAGAATTTATACGCTTGCCAATCGCCAGCTGTTGGTACATAGAAAATAATTTCTTTTTTCATGAAATACAGTAATTGATACAGCGTTGCCTGCAGAGAGTAAATGTTCAGCACTGCTGTAAAGTACAAAATACATTCAATACATTTTACGTCATTATTACTTGCAATTGCTTAAATTGTTCATCATTGTAAAATTTTCGGTACAGAAAATAACTAAATGACATGTACCGTAAAGCAAATTGGTGACATTTACCATGCTCGTACACACCTTACACTCGCAGACACAGACAAACAAAAACTCATAAATGCTTATGAAGGCATACAGACTAGCTGAAAAACACATATACAAACATCTACATATCTACTTACCTGTCTTAGCGATCGGTGGGTCGGTTAGTAGATCGGTACGCAGATAAATGTTTGTCTGTCTGATCGTCTGTGTATTTGTATGCATGCATGTAGGTAGGTAGGTAGGAAGGTAGGTAAGTAGGTCGGTCGGTAGGTAGGTAGGTAGGTAGGTAGGTAGGAGACATGTATGTATGTAGGTAGGAGGTAGGAAGATAGATAGGCAGGTAGGACGGTCGGAGGTTCGGCAGATAAGTAGATAGGGAGGTAGGCAGGCCTTTAATTAGGAAAGTAAGCAAGCAGGCAGGTAGGTAGTTAGAAAGAAGGTAGGTAGTTAGGAAGAAGGAAGGAAGGAAAGAAGGAAGGTAGGCTGGTAGGTATACACACAGACAGACATATATAATATAAATTATATAATATATAATATACTATATATCATATATATATATATAATATATATATATAAATCATATATATATATATATATATATATTATATATATATATATATATATATTTATAGATTCAGAGAA
>NC_051396.1:16042263-16049763 GCF_015228065.2 Penaeus monodon | reverse complement strand
CAAGGGCCTATTCGTCGGCTGCCGTATGTAATTAAATGGTAGATCGAGAGGTAGAATATTTCACGGTTTGCGAAATATCCATCTCTCAGTATTCCGTAAGTAACCACTCGTAAAGCGTGATTCCCTTTCCCTTCCCCTAGCCTCATTTTTCCTGTTCCTTCCTTTCCTTTTTCCCATCCATCATTCCCTTTCCCTTCTCCTAAACCCACTACCCCACCCACTTCCCTTCCTCTGACCACACTTCCCCCACACACTTTCCCTTCCCTGCCCCTCCTCTCCCCCCTTTCCACACTACCGGGCAGAGAGAGTCCGATGAAAAGTATAAAACGGAGAAGACTTCTGGGCAGCAGTGGCGTCGCGTAACTGTACAAATGAATGGATAACTTTGGACAAAAAAGTCACTTCCTCGGAGCGTAGGATTTTACGTCAATAGCCATTTAAGGGTAACTGAGCGGTTCGTCCTTGCTGGGAGTTGCTGGCTGGGGAGAGGGAAGGGAAGGGAATGGGGAATTTGGAATAAATGGGAAACGGGAAATTTAGAAGGACTGGGAACAGGGACTTTGGAATAAATGGAAAAGGGGACTTTGGTATAAACGGAAAAGGGGACTTTAGTATAAATGGGAAAGGGGACTTGGGAATATATGGGAACGACGAATAGAAAATAAATGGGAAACGAGAAATTTGGAAGGACTGTGAACGGGAATTTGGAATAAATGGGAACTAGGAATTTGAAATACATGGGAACGGGGATTTGGAATAAGTGGGAACAGAGACTTTGGAATGGGAATGAGGAATTTGGAATAAATGGAACTAGGAATTTGGAATACATGGGAACAGGAAATTTGAAATAAATGGGATCCGGGAGTTTGAAATAAATGGGAACGAAGAATTCTGAATAAATGAAAATTGGGAATTTTGAATAAACAGAACGGGGAATTCGAATTAAATGAGGAATGAGGAATCTTTAATAAATGGGTACAGAGAATAAGCGAAAGGGACGAGGGATTTAGGAAAATATGAGAATATGAGAAGAGGGGAGGGATGAGGAACTAAAAATGCGGGGGAATTGGGGAAGAGAGAGAGAGAGAGAGAGAGAGAGAGAGAGAGGAGAGAGAGAGGAGAGAGAGAGAGAGAGAGAGAGAGAGAGAGAGAGAGAGAGAGAGAGAGAAGAGAGAGAGAGAGAGGAGAGAGAGGAGAGAGAGATGAAGAGAGGGAGAGAGAGAGAGAGCGAGAGAGAGAGACAGAGAAGAGAGAGAGAGAGAGAGAGAGAGGAGAGAGAGAGAGAGAGAAAGAGAGAGAGAAGAGAGAGAGAGAGAGAGAGAGAGAGAGAGAGAGAGAGAGAGAGAGATTTTTTGTATAAAAAGAGGGAAGAAAAGGGAGGGATGAGGGAAGTCCAGTCAACCCCTTGCATTCTGATGTAAGAGGACTCGTAAATATGTATGTTCTATTTATAATCACTTAATTTTCACGACGGGTCTAATAATCCCTTTTAATTATCATTTTAATTAACATTAATGGTATTACTAATATTCTTATTATTATTACTGCTAGTTTATCATTATTAATAATATTATTATTATTTCTATTGCAACTGCATCATTATCATCATTATAATTAATATCATCATTATTATTATAATTATAAGCATCCTCGTTGTAATTATTATTGTTATTCTTATATTTCATCATAACTATTGCAATAGTAATATTGATTATAATAGTTACTTTCTTTATTAATTTAGTTTTTGTTGTTTGTCATTATCATTATCATATGAATCATTACCATCGACGCTATCATTATTGTGATTCAGACAACCATTTACATCAACAGAAAACGCACAACCCATGCGTTGAAACCTGAAAAATATAAATATTTATGCCATTAAATCACCAGGCATAACTAAAACAAAAGAAAAGAAACCAAAAGAAAAGAAAAGGCAGGGATGCGAGTTCCGTTCCCAAATGCCTTGCGGTTAATTAATCATTATAAATCATAGTTTGCAATGCCAATGTGTGGAGTGGCAAGAGCCCCTTCGGCGGGCGGTCTCGTCCTGTCGCTCGCCTGTGATTGAGTGCTGCGTGAATTCTTTGATTTGTGTTAATTAGCGGGCGAAATGCCTGTGCCTTTTTGCTCGCACTGTGTTTCGTTGTAAGTGTAATAACATTTATATGTATGTGTGTGTGTGTGTGTGTGTGTGTGTGTGTGTGTGTGTGTGTGTGTGTGTGTGTGTGTGTGTGTGTGTGTGTGTGTGTGTGTGTGTGTGGGTGGGTGTGGGTGTGGGTGTGGGTGGGTGTGGGTGTGTGTGTGCGTGTGTGTATGACGAGAAATATGCAAAAATCTCGCCTTATAATATCCTTGATTAATTTGTGATTCTACAGGTCTTCTGTTTATTCGTCACAATCAACTGGATTGTAACATTTTTGATTCATTAAATTTTCTCAATTTCATTTGTAGCTCCCTCTTTATGCATTTCATATTCCTTATGATAATTTGAATAACAGATTAGTTTTAATTTTTAAAAAATGACTGTTTTCACGGAAATTATTGAAACCTTAATTTCCCCTTTAAAAATATTTTATGTATTTTTCTCCACTATTTATACACTCGGTACTATGTAACTTTAATGCCTTACTCTCTAGAATTCACTTTTATTCCAATGCACTGGTATACCTTTAGCAGTGGACAACATATTTTTTATCTAATTTCTATGCATGTTTAGCTTTAGTTAATGTTCCAAATTTCTCATTGTGTTGCCACATGCGTTTGTATTTCTTAACGTCGTTTATCTAATTATCTTTATGCAAACATCACAAGCAAATGTTCTTTATTTATTCTATGCCTTTTGTTTAGGAATACAAACAATATTTCAGTGTTCCTTAAGAAATAAAATGATCAATTTCACTCTACGAAAAGTCTTCATAATGACCGCTTTACATCTCTTTTTAGACACTGTCATCAACTTCAATATATATAAATATATATATATATATGTATATATATATATAAGTACATGTATACATATACATATACATATACGTATACATACATACCCACATTTACATATATGCAATTATATTATCTAATACATAATATATAATATATACATATAATATATATAATATATATAAATATATATATATATATATATATATAGATAGATAATATATCACACTAAAAATATATATAAAAAAAAATATAAATAAAAAAATAAACAATCATAACAAAAAAATACCAAATACACATGTAACCATAATAAACATCAAACATACACATAAATACATATTGTATATATATATATGTACGTGATTAGTTTGTTGATACATATATATACTGATAGTATGATATATATATAGTTATGTTTATGTATAGTTATATATATATAAATTATAATATATATAATGATTATATATTTATATATATATATATACATGTATGCATCCAATATATACATAATGTATTATACACAAAACAATATAAACAACAAAAGCAAAACACAACACAACACACATCACACACAAACACAAACACACACACACAACACACACACAACACACAACACATAACTATATATGTTTGTGTGTGTGTGTGATGTTGTGTTGTGTGTTGTGGTGTGTGTGTGTGTGTGTGTGAGTGTGTGTTTGTGTGTTGTGTGTGTGTGTTTGTGTGTGTATATATTTATATATACAAATGTATATGTATATATATGTACATGTATATATATATGTGTATATATGTATATATATACATATGTATATGTATACACACAAACATATATATGTGTGTATATGCATATATATATATATATAAATATATATATATCATATATATATAATATAATATATATAATATATATATATAATATATGCGCCCAAAACACACACACACACCAACACACCACACACACACACACACACACACAACACACACACAATCAACTACACACACGACTACGAGCTCACGACACACTACACACCCGCTACGACACACATGTATACACATGTTTATTTATATATATTTATATATATATATATATTATATATTTACTTTTCGTGAATGATGATACAAAACAGGGTATGTAAAGAGTCCGCGTTAGATATATATTTCTAGTTCGTGGATTGAATCCTGCATCACACACGCTTAGAAAAGTGGAATATATATATATATATATATATATATATATATATAATATATGATATATATATATATATATAATATATGTATGATATATATATATAATATATAATATAATATTATATATATTATATATATATATATATATATATTATATGAATATCATACACATAAATATACATATATATACATAATACATACAACATAATACATATATCACAATACTAATATATATATATTATATATATATATATATATATATATATATATATATATATATATATATATATATATATATATATCCACTTTTTAAGCGTGTTTGTGATAGATCCAAATTTCACATAACAGAAATATATACTAAAACGCGTACTACCCTCTTACTACCCGTGTTTGTGTATCATCATTCACGAAAGAGATAAGTGTTTACGTTCCGAGATAACTGGTAATACTTCCATCAGTTTTCTTGACGTTAGTTCCCATTAGCAGTTCCCTAATCTTTAGAATTTAGAAACAAAACATTTAAGCACGCAAATGCACGTTCTCGTAAATACAGATGTAAAAGTATGTGTTGTACTAAAATAGTGCGAACTTACCCAGACAGGCATATAAACTTGCAAACAAACAGACACGTATACCCAAGCAAATACACAAGCACATACACATACACGCTCACATATTTACGCGCTGACACACACGCACACACACACACACACACACACACACACATATCAGAAATATTATCCCTCGGTCTTTTCCATTAATCTCCAGTTAACATGGAAAGCTTACCCCTCCCCCACCTAATACCCCAACCCCTACCCCCGGGCCATCCACCCACCCACCCCTTCACACAGGCTCCCTGGCATTTCCATGCACAGGAAAATTTGGAAATGAATTTAAGTAGTTTATGATAATTTTTTTTCTGATTGCTAGATTCCAAGTCCCCGTGTAATTTATTATGCACACCCAGACCCCAGATGTCGCGTCTTAAGAGGGGAAATTTTGGCCAAGACGAAATTCTCAACTTCTCGGCGGAAGGAGTATTAGGATTTCTACTTTTAGGGACCAAAAGGGTGAAAGAGAAGAGGGGAGAGGGAAAAAAACAGAGTGGTTAAGAAAGGAAAAAAGAGGACTGGATATTAAAGAAGAAATAGATTAAAGAAGAAAGAATGGGAGAGAGAGAGAGAGAGAGAGAGAGAGAGAGAGAGAGAGAGAGAGAGAGAGAGAGAGAGAGAGAGAGAGAGAGAGAGAGAGAGAGAGAGAGAGAGAGAGAGAACATGAGCAAGGAGAAGAAAATAATAGGTAAACAAAGACAAACACTCAGAAACACACGTGCGTATTAACAAGACCATAATCCATCCACGACAGAATGCAAATTTAAAAAGACACATGAAACTGTACAATACTATTATTTTCACACACACACACTCGAAAATCCTGGTGCTTATGTTTAATTTTTAATCTCGCTTTACTCATCTTGACAGCGTCTGTTTACGCCAAAGATACACGTCCTGCTTTCACCATAAATCTAGACGAACCAAAACTGCATGATAACACGCTGAAAGAATTACAATCTCTACGCTACATTACACTTCACGACGTCTGGGAAAAGAATTTTAAAAAGAAAAAGAAATAAAAGAAAGAGAAAAAAGAGTCTCCAAGAAAATGTCAGAAAAATAAGCATATGAGCCGAAATAATCTTGGAGAGTAATATTTAACGTCTGCGAAAAGAAAAAAAGCGTAATTTCTTCATTTGTATATAAAAGGCACAAAGAGTACAGACTGCAATAAACATTGTAATAGATAGGAGTGGGTGTTAATAACTAAATGACTGTGTGTGTGTGTGTGTGTGTGTGTGTGTGTGTATATATATATATGCATATAATATATGCATATATGCACACACACACACACACACGCACACACACACACCCCACAACACCACACACACACACCCCACACACACACACACAATATAATATAATATATATATATATATATATATTTTATATAATATATATGCATAATATATGTATATTTATATGTGTATATATAATTATATATAATATATATATATATAATATATAGTATAATATATGGATACATATAAATGCATTTTAAAATATAAGATATATATATATATATATAATATATATATATAATAACACATATATAATACATATAATATATATATATATATATATATATATATATATATATATATATATATATGATATTATATGCATATATATATATGCATATATGCAACACCACACACACACACAAAACCCCACACACACACACACACACACAACCACACAACACACACACACAACACAATATATCTAATATATATATATAATATAACATATATATATATAGACATATAATATACATATATATATATATAATATATATATATATACATATATATAATCATCATCATCATCAAGGGGCTAACGCCGAGGGGGCGCATGGCCGCATCCACCCTTCGCTTCCAGCCACGAGGATCCCTCGAGGCGAGTCTCCAGGCAGGCACACGGCCCATCTCTAGTTCCCCACGACAGGTCTCGTCGAGCTGCCCAAGCCATGATCTCCTAGAACGTCCCACAGGTCTCCTCCACCCAGGGTTGTCTCGCAGAGAGACAACCTGGTGGGAGGGTCGTCCATAGGGAGGCGAGTAGGTGGGCCATATAGCCTGAGTTTGGGGGATCCCGGATTTTGCAAGTAACAGGTCCCATGCCAGTCTCACGGTGTAACCGCGGTTGGACACGTGGGCCTGCCAACTGTACCCCCTGATCCGGCGAAGGGACTTTTTACAAAAGGCATCAAGGCGAGACTCCAAGGCACTGGATAGCGTCCAGGTTTCGCTTCCATAGAGCAAAACTGGAAGTATCAAGGCCTTGAAGACACGCAGCTTGGTCCTTTGCATAGGTACCGACATCTCCAAACGCTTTGTTTATCGAGTTCATGGCTCCCGTTGCCAGGGCCAATCCGTCTACTGACTTCCTGGTATGACAACCCCGAGATATGGACTACGCTACCAAGGTATGTAAAACTTTCTTTTGGGCTTCAACGTCCCCGCCGCAAGCATGGATCGACTGAAGGGTTCCCCTAAAAGGCCCCCAAAGTCCTGAATCTTTGGTCTTGGTCCAGGAGACCTCTAAGCCTAGGGGCTTCGCCTCATGCTAAATGCATTTAAGAGCCGCCACAAGTGACTCCAAGGAATCAGATAGGATGGCAACATCGTCGGCAAAGTCAAGGTCCGAGACCTTAATATTGCTAGTGTTGCTCCGCATGACTTTGGTAGTAGCTCTGCCCCTTATCCAGTCCATACAAGTGTTGAAAAGTGTTGGGGCAAGGACACAGGCC
>NC_051396.1:16031675-16042163 GCF_015228065.2 Penaeus monodon | reverse complement strand
AAAACATGATTTCTGATTCAATCATGAACCGAAAGAAAAATAAACTAGAAAATTCATTTTCACACACCATAACTTGATATAACATAACTATTGCATGAACTCACGTAGTAAATAACATATTGTCTCGCACTGTGTCCCATTCCCAATGTATGACTTGTCTGTCAGAACTTCCTTACTGTCAGTTTAAGCGAAGTTGGAGATGGATTAAAGCTTAAACGCTAAGTTTTTGCTCTTGGGCATTAATCTAAATAATCAAATTAAGACCAGAAAAAACACTTCACTCCCGAAGGGGAGGAAAAAATCTTTCCATAGTGGAAAGATAAAAAAGAAACTTTAAATCTCCCTCAAAAATTAGAAATGACAAGTTCTCTGGGCATTTTGCAAGTCACTGTCGTCGTCTGGCTAGGAGAACATTTTTGTCTCCTTTTAAACACCGTTCCTTTATACCTGCACACCACATGAATATGAACATCGAAAGGGTTTTAGGAGTTGGTCTTCAGAAAAGAACACATTTCACTCCAACACGAATTTCGTATCCCATTGTTTTTTTTTCTTTCTTTATTAGATATTAAAGTTGCGTTTCTTATCATTGCCACCCTGAATCCTTCCCTGTATCAACACAAGTTTCTTCAAGCAATAGAAGAGAAATATTATTTTGGCACAGTAGTGTGGTAGATCTCGAAACCTCCTATTAATTAACATGGCAAGAGTCGTCACTGCTGCTGTGCTACTACTACTACTACTTACTACTACTACTACTACTACTACTATACTACTCTACTACTACTACTACTATTATTACTACTACTACTACTACTATTACTATTACTACTACTATCTACTACTGCTGCTACTATTACTACTACTACTACAACTACTACCACCAATTCTGCAACTAATACCATGACCTTCACCACTATTGCTGCTACTGTTGCTATTACTATTATTATTATTACTGCTACCAACTGTTATTACTCCTACTATTACTACTGCTATTATTGCTAATAATAATTAGTACTAATAGTACTACTACTACAGCTACTGCCATCACATCAGCTGCTATTAATGGACCTACTAATATTACTACTGCTACTTTTACTACTATTATCATTACTACTGCCCCCCCCCCCAAAAAAAAAAATCCTCCCGCCTGCTCCTCCTACTACTACTACTACTACTACTAACTACTACTACTACTACTACTACTACTCTACTACTACTAACTACTACTACTACTGTTACCGCCACTAGCAATACTACTACGACTAATCATGATCATGATCAACAATAATAATAAGAATAAAGAAAATAAAGATCAAGATGAATTACAAAAAGAATAAAAATAACAAAATCTTAATACCAAACGCAATGAGAGTCATAATATAATTGATAATTATTTTAATGATAATACTGATCATAAAAACGATGGCAGTAATGAGCAATAATTCCAGTAACAATGATGACAGTAATGAAAAATAAAGATAACAGCAATGATGATAACAATAATGAAAAATAATGATAATAAAAACTGCAAGAAACTGGTTTGTTGTGTTGACATTAAGGCGGGCAGTGCGTTGTCTTCGCTTCGACCATTCGAAGGCTGTTTCAGTGTCGAACATAGGATGAGATAGCAAAAGTAACGAAAGTGAGGAAATGTTTAGGCAAGTCATATAACATTCAGAGCTGTCATTAATAGTTGACGGAGGGAAGTAACTGAAATAAGAAGTGTCAAAAATCAGTTGCGTCGAATGGTAGGATAAGACAAGGGTTCTTGTTTTTAGGCCGATTATTATCATTATATTGGTCGTTGATATTCAGGGACAGTTGTGCGGCTGTGCCTTTGAGTCGGGGCATTTCATTTTGTAAGGAATATGTTTTTAGTGAAGTAATAAATGTGATAAATTAGATTAGACATTTAGTAGCAAAAAAGGGCTAAAGGAATATTGTGCTTCAATATTGTTCACTATGATGGTATAATTAATGTTTTTAATTGTGATTATGATTCTGCCTTTGATTTATATGTAAAATTAATTTCATATTGTATTATCATTATATTTTTTATCATTAACCATATTCTTATTGCTTCTTGTTGTACTTTCGTTGCTGTTATCCTCCTCACCATCATCATCATCTCATCATCATCATCACCATCATCACCATTATCACCATAAGCACCATTATCTCATTTTCATCATTATCATTATTATCATTATTATCAATATTATTAATATGATTATGATTATTTTTCATACTAGTTGGTGTTGGTGGGTGACGAGTTTCTTATCATTATTATTACTTTTATTATCATTATCCACATTATTGTTATTACAACACTAATCACTGATATTACTTTCTTTATTATTATCAATGGCATTGTCACTACCGCTGCTGTTACCATCATTATCACCATTACAATTTCCATTATCATCATTATTATAACTACAATTATCTTTAACAGCTTTAACTAATTTGATCAATATTAAATATGAGTAGATTGTCAGTATCATAATGTAGGTTATCACTTAACTAACGCTGTTGCCTATTTAATAATAATTGTATTATTATCTTATTCTATTTCCGAAAAGGACCGACCACGCTCCATTTAAGATGAATCTCATTTTAGGTTAAAACGATATATTACAGCAGCTAAACGTATCAACATCAAAACTACATGGTTTCGGGAATACAATATTCAGCTACTTTATAATAGCGTTGTACATTTAATGTAACGTAACTCTGTAAACAGGACATTGCCTCTGCCATTTCCACGACTACAAATAATCTAATTGTCTTATCTCTTCCTAATCATATTATCTTTGAATTATGTACATTAAGGTTAAAACATATTTTGGTGTCGTCAGTGGAATAATTCGCTTCGTTTTTTCTCAGCGAGAAATAACACAGAAAAAATACACGATTTCATCTTCATAAAGTGATATGGGAACAGTTCCATGTAACTTCCTACATTAGTTGTGTGTTGTGAAAGGAAGAGGTATCCGTAAGATCAATGGAATAGAGTATGCGATGAGAGGAGAGCTTCTGGTCACGCTCGGGGGAAGTACTCCATCGGAAATCATTACGGAAGTTGAGAATGAGGACGTCGTATCTGCATAAGAGACTGACGCGGTTGCTTCTTGATGGACCGCTGCCACCTTATCACCCATCGAAACCCTTCTACGTTCTCCCTTGGATTTGGCCTTTCACTGGTAATTTCTTGCCTATATATATATATATATATATATATATATATATATATAGTATATATATATATATATATATATATATATATATATATATATATATAATAAATATATATAATATATATATCTATATATATATATATATATATATATATATATATATATATATATATATATTATATATATATATATTATATATATAAATCCGCCATTCCCCATTTCTTTATTTTGATATTTTCGTCTTTCTAAGTCTCGGAAAAGGATAGAAAATTCTCTCCTGCTTCCCGTTGTCAACCTCTTCCTCCCCTCTTCTCCTTTTTACCCCCTCTTTTCGGTTGATCAGCATCTCCTCCTTCCACTTATACCTTCTCACCGGTCCCTAATCACTCTATGCTCTCCTGTCGGCCACTTCAGGTCCTGAACGTAGATAAATCTCCGTGAGGAATCGTGTCGCTGACGTCAAATCCATGTATAATTTACCTATTTTTTGATGTCGAATATTTTCAGCTGGGCGATGAAATTCATTCATCACCAGATTACAAGCTGATGTGCATTTCATTTGAGAATTTATTACACACTGTGTATCTCATAAACGAAGGAAAATGTAACTCGGCACATATAGATAAATGCTTATGATATAAAAATAAGTATGTGTATATATACATATATGCACATATATACATATATATATACATACATATATATATAAATTTATATACAATATACATATACGCATATACGTAGAAATAATATACATATCCATATGTATATATAATGTATATGTGTGTGTGTGAATGTGTGTGTGTGTGTATGTATATATGTTTATATATATATATATATATATAAATATATATATATATATATATATATATATATATATATATATATATATACATATATTATATATAATATATATATATATATATATAAAATATATATATATATATATATTATATATATATAATATATGCGCGGGGCGTTTGTCATGTGTATGATGGGTTGTGTGTGTGTGTGGTGGGGGGGGGGGATGCCATCTTCAGACCTGAGATGGAATCCAGGGTGGATTTCGAAGCTGTTGTCTCATTATAATATCTAGTTTGTCAGTGAGTATATATATATATATATATATATTTTATTATATATATATATATATTTTTGTAAATTTATATATATATATATTATATATATACTATATATATAATATATATTTGCGTGTTTGTGTATGTAAGTGTGTGTGGTGTGTGTATGTGTGTGATGTGTGTATGTGAGTGTGATGTGTGTGGTGTGTGTGGGGGTGTGTGTGTGTGTGTGTGTGTGTGGGGTGTGGTGTGGGGTGTGTGTGTTGTGTGGGGGGATTCCATTTTCAGACTTGATAAACTGAATCCAGGTTTATTTCGAAACGGTCTTTTATCAATAAACAGTTTGTGCATTGCAGGTTTTTCTATCATAGTATCAACACGGTAGAGTGTTTATCATTAAACACACACACACACACACACACACACACACAAAAAAAAAACATATATATATATATATAAATATATATATATATAAAAATTATATATATACCTCTCTCTCGCAGGCAATATGATATCTATGAATATGTATATGTATGTATTTTACATGTATACGTATATGAATATGTAGATGTAGATGTTGTGTGTGGTGTGTGTGTGTGTGTGTGTGTGTGTGTGTGTGTTTTGTGTGTGTGGTGTTGTGTGTGTGTGGGGGGGGAGAGAGGAGAGAGAGAGAGAGAGAGAGAGAGAGAGAGGAGAGAGAGAGATGGAGAGAGGAGAAAAGAGAGAAAGAGAGAGAGAGAGAGAGAGCGAGGGTGAGAGAGAGAGGGGGGGGGGGGGGATAACAACCAGGTCAAGAGGAAGCAAGTGTCGACACCAGGAGCAATGCATTCATCAACTTCTGCGTTGGGCCTTTCATCCCCCTCCCTGTTGATTGCTCTTGCCGTTGAGCATCACCCCTGCCTTGGTGTTTGCGACTGATGATCATCCTTCTAAAGGGGCTTCTTGATGGAACTCCCATAGGGAACATCTTGTACAGATAATGTTTAGCTTTCCTTTCCTTCTGATATCTTTATTTTATTTATTTATTTTTTTTTTCTGAGGCTTACAGTTACCATAAAATCAGTGAGTTTTTTTTTATGAGGGAAAATTGACAAGGCGTGTGTGTTTGTGTGTGGTGTGTGTTTTGTGTGGTGGTGTGTGTGTGTGGTGTGTGTGTGGGTGGGGTGGTGTGAGTGTGGGGTGTGTGAGTTGTGTGTTGTTGTGGGGTGTGGGTGGGTGGGTGTGTGTTTTGTGTGTGTGGGGTGTGTGTGGGTGTGTGGGTGGGGTGTGTGTGTGTGTGTGTTGTGTGTGTGTGGTTGTGTGTGTGTGTTGTAATTCATGTCGAACAAACTACAAGTAGAACAAACGAAGGGAAGTACAAGAAAATACACGAATATGGGCCCAAAGCCTTTTCGCATTTTGCATTGATGCCCTGATGAAGCAGTTTTTAAAAACCTTCGGCATATTCGTGTGTTTTTTTGTACTTCTTCGTGTTCTACTTGGCAGTTGTGTGTGTGTGTGTGTGTGTGTGTGGTGTGTGTGTGGTGTGGTGTGGTGTGGGTTGTGCTGTGCGTGTGCGTTGTGCGTGTGCGGTGCGTTTTTGCGTGTGGTGTGCGTGCGCGTGTGCGCGTGTGTGCGTGCGCGTGTGTCTGCGTGTGCGTGTGCGTGTGCGTCGCGCGTGTGGGCGTGTGCGGTGTTGCGTGTTGCGGGGTGCGTGTGGTGTGCTTTTTACTTGTGGGGTTTTTCGTGTGGGGTGCTCGCGCGATCGAGTGTGTGTGTGTAAACTTCATATTCTGTTCTTATCCTAAAGAAACTTGTAGAATGATGAAAAAGGGGCAAACGAAAATGTTTCTTTATACTTACACTGATTAAATTAAGAGCCCATTTCAGCCGGGGCTTGAGATTGAAGATTCGCAGAAATTAATCTTTATGAAATTCAAACTAACTAACAGCTCTAAAATAACGTTTGCCAGTATAACATTTTAGTTTGATTATATATTTTAATCGAATGCCACACGGTTGCCAAAAATGTCTGTTTTGGGGAAGATAAATCGCATCAAACATGAAATCCTTGGCTGGAAAAACACACAAAAATAAAGATAGGGGGGGGAAGTTACATTGTCGAGGATGATAAAAAATGAAGGCGAGGAGTGGTTGAGCTTATACAAAAATTTTGTGGAAAAAATAAATTACGTCTTGGGAATGACCTGCGGCATGAATTGCAAGACACACACAGTGAGTAAACGTTTGCTAATTGATTTAATTTCGGAAAAGAATATCCTGAATAACCATAAAAAAATCCTCGAACGACACAATTTAAAATTTGTTATATTGGGGCACCCACGATAATCCTATTCAATGAGATAATTTACTGTCCCCATCAAATTAGTAATTAAACCTGTTTACGTCACCCATAATGACTCGTGCCCCCCGAATTACCTAATTACGTTCGACATATCTGTTGCAGGCTCGCTGCGCGCCCCTCGCATTATCTATTCGCGACCGACCATTACAAACTTTTACAAAGGCTGCGTCCAAATTTTATAAAATTTATAAACAATAATAAAAATAAAAAAATAAAAAGGATAACAAAAAAAAAAAACACATAAGGGGGGGAAGGGGGGGAGGGGGAAATATAAAATATAAATAGATAATAAAGACATATAAAAAAATAATAATAAAAAAATAATAAAAATAATAAACAAAAGGTAAAAAAAAAATAAAAAATATAAAAAAAAAATAATTTTACATTGGGGTAAAAATATAAAAAAATAATAATATTATACAAAGGGAAATATAATAATAAATATATATAATAATATAAAAATTTTAACCAAAGGTAAAAGGGGAAATTTTAAAAATTTTATAATAATATAAAAAAGGATATAAATATAAAAAACAAAAAGGGGGATATATATTTTATATTAATTATATAAATAATATAATATATAGGTAAAAATTATAAATTAATAAAATAATAAAAAAAATAGGAAAGATATTATTATATATTATAATAATTTTATAATAAATAATATATATATATATATATAATATTATAGACATTTTTATAGGGATAACTATATATTCACATAATGTGGGGAATATGTATTTTTAATTATATAAAATAGATATTTAAATTATATAAATAATATAAATAAATATATATATTTAATAAAAATATATATATATAAATATAATAATACAAAGGTAAAAAGGAAATTAAATATATAATATATATATATAAACAAAAGGGGGATAAATATTTTAATATATTATAAAATAAATATAATACAAAGGGGTTTATATATTTTATAATAGAATATAAATTTTAATATAATATCAAACAAATAGGAATTTTATAAATTTTTAAAAAATTATATATATAATATTAAAAATAAATATAATAACATATGGGGATATATATATAGATATATAATAATATATATATATAATATATTATGGGGGAATAAATATTTAAATATATAATATTAATAATATAATTTATATATAAATATATTTTAAAATTTTATATATATAATAATAAAAAAATATATATGGGGGGATATATATATAAAATAATAATATAGTATAAAATATTAATATTACAAAAATATGGGTTATAAAAATTTATATAAAAAAATATATATAATTTATATATATATATGTTTAATATAATAAAATATATAAAGGTTTATATATAAGATATAATTTTTATTACACATAGGGGGAAAGGGATATTTTTTATATATATAATTATATAAAATATAGAATATATAATATTTTATAGAGGGGATAAATTTTATGTATAATAAAAAAAAGGATAAAATTAAATATATATAAGAAATAAAATATAATATATATATATATATAGGGATAAAATAATATATATAATAATATATAATATTATGATATATTTTAATATATAATATATATACATAAGGTATGTTTTATATATTGTATTATATTTTTTTAATATATATTAATATTATTATATATATATAAAAAAAATACATATTATAAAAATATCCCTAAATAAAGGGTATATACATAAATAGGTATATAAATATATATATAATATTTTAAATATAAAATAGGGGGATAAAATATATATAGTATATATATAAATAAAAAAAATATATGTATTTTTATATATGTTGTAATAATATAATAAAATATATAATAATATATATAATATATGTATATTTTAATTAATATATATATGATAATATTTAAAAAATTTATATTTTATATATATAGATAATATATATATATATATAATTATATATATGTATAAAAATATTTTATATATAAAATATTTTTATATATATATATATATTTTATTATGTGTGTGTGGGGTTTTTATAATATATAATAATATTTTTAAAATAAAATTTTATTATATTTAATATATATTTATATGTGTGTATATTATATATAATATAAAATAATTATATTTAAATATATATGTATATATATTAATAATAATAATATATATATATATATATATTTTTATATATATTATATTAATATAAAAATAAAAAATTATATTATACATTATATATGAAATTAAAAATATAAAATTAAAATATATGCGTTTTGTATTATAATATATATTATATATTTTATATATATTAATATATATAATAATAAATTTTCCAATATATAAAATATATATATAGGGCAAATAAATAAAAAACATACATACATAAAAGATATAAAAATACATATAGATTATAACATATACATTCCCCAACACACACACCACAACACACACACACACAACACACAACACACACACACACACACACACACGAATACTTCATATAATATGTGCGCGCGCGCGGTTTGCGTGTGTGATGTGTGGGGTGTGTGTGTGTGTGTGTGTGTGGGTTTGTGTGGGGTGTTTGTGTGTGGTGGGTGTGTGTTGTTGGTGTGTGTGTGGTGTGTGTGGAAATATATAAATATATAAAATGGTGGTATATATGGATATATTAGCATGTGTTACATGTACATGTAACGTTTGAATATGTATGTATGTTGGAAATGTATCTGTAAGTAGGTTAGTTTATATATAATATATATATATATATAATATATATAATATATATATATATATATATATATATAATATATATATATATATATATAACATATAGGAGATGAAGATAGATAGATAGATAGTAGATAGATAGATAGATAGATAGATAGATAGAAGACAGACAGATAGATAGATAAAAATCATGTAGATAGATAGATAGATAGATTAGATAGAAATAGATAGATAGATAATATTATAAAACCTCTTTTCCGAATGAAGGGAAAAGTAACTTAGATTTTCTTAATCTATTAGCAAATGTTTCTTACTTTATTCATAGTTAGTTTACTTAGATACACCTGGATATATATACTCGCATGGGTTTCCCGTTTTGAACATTCCGGATATTACTTAATATGATAGTCAAAATTTTATACCTCGGGTCTTGGAGTAATTCAAGTTATCGCATAATAATTCTCCTCTCAGCCATCACTAAATTATTTTTATAAATATTCACACCATAGCAATTTTATCAGAGGTTGAATAGTCCATTTCTTAAAACGATCAACCTCGGAATAAATTTGTATCTGATTCATTTTGGGCTTAGGGATTAAAAAGTTGCATGGATTCGAAAAAGCAAAGCACATTTGGGAAAAAGTTCAGACATTTTCAAGGGCCTATTTTGGCGGCTGCCGTATGTAATTAAAAGGTAGATCCGGGGGGTAGAATATTTTACGGGTTTCGAAAATCCCTCCTCAGTATTCGTAAGTAACCATCGTAAAGCGTGATTCCCTTTCCCCTTCCCCTAGCCTAATTTTTCCGTTTCCTTCTTTCCTTTTTCCCATCCACATTCCTTTTCCCCTTTTCCAAACCCACTACCCCCCCCACTTCCCCTTTCCTCGACCCCACTTCCCCCCCACACTTTCCCTTCCCGCCCCTCCCCTCCCCCCCTTTCCCCCCTACCGGGGGGGCCCCAGAAAAGGGGGGGGGTCCGTAATGAAAAAAGGTAATTTAAAAAACAACGGGAAGAAGATTTTCTGGGGGCCCAGGGGGGGGGGGGGGGGGAAAAAAAAAAAAATGGGCGGGGGGGGCCGGGGGGGGGGGGGTTTTTAAAAAAAATTTTTTTTAAAAAAAAATGGGGGAAGGAAAAAAAAACTTCGGAAAAAAAAAAAAAAGTCAAAAAAATTTTCCTTTT
>NC_051396.1:16012015-16019515 GCF_015228065.2 Penaeus monodon | reverse complement strand
ACTACAGTCATTCCTGCCAGCTGCCAGCTGCCGCTTTCGTTACATGTGACTTGTTAGCTCCCACTGCCAGTGCCACACTTGCGGACAGTGCATGTCTACGGCCCTTGTCATTTTTATGAGCTCTTCCACTTCTAAGGCCAGTGCCACTCTTACGGCCAGTGCCACTCTTATGGCTAGCGCCAATACAATAGCCAGTGTCTTTTCTAGAACCAATGCTACTCCTATGGTAGTGTCACTCCTACGGCCAGCGTCACCCCTTGGACAGTGCTATTCCAATTGGTAATGTCACTTCTACGGCCAGTGCCTTTCCTACACCTCCACTGTAGCTGACGAGGTCAGGCCAATACAAACGCATATGTAACCTGTGGAAACTCGTTACTTCAGGGTCACAAAAGGGAGTTGCTGCGGTGGTTGCGCTAGCAAAAAGGAGAGAAAACTGTAAGTCGTCTTAAAGTAGGATTTGGATACTGTCGCGTTTTAATATTTAGAAAAGTATCTTAACGCAATAGCACTCTATAAAATGGTGCTGTAACTACATAATGGGCAATCCATATCATAGGCAGCACTATCAGTATATCTAAAAAAAAAAATGTCAGTCCACCAGTAATATTCAAGCTATATTGTGTCGGCAGCTCAGAAAATATTCAATGCATTTGGAATTTGTTACGTAGACAGTTTTGCATTCTTTTCCGACACATATAAATTTCAAAATACAAAATGAAGCTTATTTCCAGAGAATTTCATGCTGACTAATAACAACGAATATGGTTATTCATTTTTCCAGACGAGTGGATTTCTAGAGCATCGACTCAAGTGTCTTCAAAGAGAGGCTGAGGAAAAAAGGGCGTATCTAGCAGAACCGGTTGGTCAGCATTTTTTTTTTACTCACAGAAAAGTACTTAAAATGCGTACAGATACTTCTATTAAATATAACTCTACTCCTTGGCTTATGATGTAGTTTCCTAACCCTGATTCTCGTGGGGGGTAGAGGTATGCCTGGAAGCCTTTGCAAGACCATATCGAACTTTGAGGTTAATGGATAGAAATGATAATAATAAAAACATAATGAGTATAGAAGTTTTATTTAGGCAACATCAAACCATGTGAATACATACGGCAATTAATGTGAGACTGTTTATTTGCCATTTGAATATCTCAATGATAAGCGCCCAGTTGAAATGGGCGACCAGTTGTTATCGAATAGGCAACACCGGATCCGGTTGACTGGCCGATTCCGGATTTAAAATCTACTACAGGTGAGGTTTAAATCTGATGGTACGTATATTTTCATTTTACCTGTAATTGTGATTCTTTTAAGTAATACTCTGCTTTATTGTTTCATCATATAAATTTTTATATTCAAATGTTTTCAATTAAGTCGGTGTCGTCAAGATTAATACACTTAAATGGCATGAAAAGTAAAACGTTACTGGGATCTTATCTAGTATTCCATTGATAACCTTCATAATCAAAATCAATTAGTGATGATGATAAAAGATATGATAATGACATATATTAATACAGGTGATGATGACGGACGATTAAGATGTTGAGAATAATTATGGCACAGTAATATCAATATCAACAATAATAATTGCAGTGTTAATAGCAACAGGTACATGATACTACGAACAACAATAACATTGACAAAATAAAAGATGATAATCAAATTGAATAAAATAAAAAAAAACATCAGCATAGTCAAATGTAGTATTGAAAAAAAACGAATGAATTATCAAACAAACAAACGGAACAAAAATAGAAACACCATAGTCCTCCCCCTCCACGGCTGAACAAAGCCACCACTAATGATTCCCATCTTGGCGTTAACATCAGCCTCAAGTAACGCGAACCGAGAGTCAACCTCTTCCCCTCCCCCCACCTGACCCCCTGCATATCCCCATCTCATTCCCCTCTTACCCTCTCCCTTCCCTCCCCCCGCCCACCACTCCTTCATTTCCCCACCTATTTCCCTATCCCCTCCCTCTCTCCCTCACCCTTTCCCCTTTCCCTCTTCCCCCTTCCTCCTCCCCAACCAGTGCAGGAAGCAGGTCTAGCCGATGTTTCCCACTGAACATTATTCTTTACATTCCAACACAAGAACCTTCACTCCTCCTTTAGAAAATGGTGAAGTGCCTAATGCATCCAGCCTCCTCCCTATTGTTGGGTAAAGGAGGTGCTCACAAATATCTCCCTCGTATTAACGAACTATTGGATAGCGATCCCTCCCTTACGGCCTCCCGAAGAAAGGTAGATTGTGTGATATTAGGCAAATGCATTTGTGAGTCGAGACGAAGGGAAAAATGGCGAAAGAAGTAAGGGGGTAGAGGAAGAGAGGAGACAGGAGAGGAAGGGAAGGAGGGTGAGAGAACGCGAGAGGGAAGAGACATACTGTATATCCAGTTGGTGGATAAATATGGAAAAGTATTGGTGTGAATGTATGTCCTCTTATACACACATGCATACACTTACATCCATACACACAATGCATACATATATAAATAAATACACGTATATATATGCACATAAACACATCTCGAGACACACAAGCAGAACGAGACAGCGGTAGCGAGAGTGGAAATCTTTTGACACGAGAGAGGGTTGGTGGATGTAAGCTTTGGTCGATAGAGAACGGCATTCCTTAAGTGTATCGTACCTGTCAAATCCCAGATGCAATATCTACCTGCCGTCCCCTGGGAAGACGCTTGTTTGCACAGTCCCCTCCCCCTCCCTTATCCCTTCTATTTCCCCTCCTGCCACCTCCGATCCCTACCCCATCTCTTCTCTTTCCTCCATCCTCCAACTCCCCCTCCTTACCGTTTCTTCTCGCTTCCTAACTCTCCCCCAATGCCACCTTATTTCTTCTCTTTCCTTCCTCTAACCCCACTCTCTACCCTCACCTCATCCCTTTTTACAACCTTCCCTACCTTTATATCATCCCTTCTCCCACCCTCACCTTATTCCTTCACTTCGCCCCCCGCCCACACTCCCTATCTTCTCCTGTTACCAACTCCCATTTCCTTCTCAAATTCTCTTCCTTCTCTACTTCTCACATTTTCCTTCCCCTTAGTTCCCCCTCTCCCTACTTCCCCTATGTCATATTTTCCCGTACTTCACCCCTACTATCCTTTCCCCTACCTGATCTAACCCTTCAATTCCCTGCCATCCATCTCCTTACTAACCCCTCCAATGCTTACTTCTACCTGCCTCCTCCTATCTATCCCGTAATCTCACTCTTTTTACCCCTGCCCTTTCTCCCCCTACCTCCTTCTATCCTTAGTCTAATCCCCTCTTCCTCCTCCCCCTACTTCCCTTCTTCCACCTCAAATCGAGCCCCCTATCCCACACTCCTCCTTCCCCTTCCTCCCATTTCCACCCCAGGCCCATCCCCCCCTAACCCCTTCCCCCACTCGCCAGATATCTGACCGTGGCGAGCGGAGATTTCCAAGGCGCGGGTCCGCCGAAGATCCCAATTCAAGGGTAATCATCACGTTCATCTTTGGAGAGTTGATGACGCCCCGACTCGCCGGATTCCATGAGTCAGCTCCATAGAGGAATAGCAATTGTTACTCGCTGTCAAAGTCAAATCTGACCGTTTGGAGGAGACCTTCACTTACGGCTCGTTGTGGGGCCGGACATGGCGGGGCCGCGCTCGTGCACCTCCCGGTGGATGAGAAGAGCGAACAAAAAAGTAAAGCTTTGTGTATATATATTTTCATGAATATTTTCTGTTTACAATTTCTTTTTCTTTTTTCCTTTTTTACTCTGTATGTATATATGCTTTAGTTTTCTTTTCCTTTATGTATATTATATATATTATTATATATATATATATATTAATAATATATATATATATATATATATATATATTATAATATATTACATATATATACATATATAATAATATATACATATTATATATACATATATATACATATATATACATACGTATATACATATACCTATACATACATAATACATATACGCATACATACATATTTATATATATTCTATAGATAGATATGATAGATAGCCACACACACCTCACAACTACATACACACTAACTACAATAACATCATATATTTTAGATAATATATATATAATACTATATATATATAGATATATATAAATTCATATCATTCTGTACTCTATATATTCCTTTTTTATATATTTCCTTGTATATTTCCGTTTCTCTTCTTTTCCCTCGCTTCCAACCTTTCTATCTATTATCAACGCGGTGAAGCTCTTCCCACACAAAATTCATACCCTGATTTTCACGAGCGTACAGTCAATTCACCAAAATAGCACTGATACCTATATACGCACAATTATGCAATCATCATTTCCATATGACTACAGTACTGCAGTATCAAGGGGAATTTTCTACACAGTCGATTCATATACCTTTTTTTTCGTAAATATGTCAATATTAATACCTTGCTTTGACGTAAATCAATTTAGGGAGCCACCAGTTTGAAAAGTCTTTATGTTGAAAAAGACTTGGTTATGTCGGACCAGTTTCGATAATTATATTAACGACAATTGATGATTTTCAGTTTCTTTTTTTTTAATATTCCGCTTTGAGTATTTTATACACAGCTGGCTTATTTCAAAAGCATTTAATTATGCTAGACATTTCCAGACAATGTACATTAATGAACAGATAAATGAATATTAAGAAACGGCGGTGCTGGTGATGAAAAGGCTGATAATAATGTAATGATGGTGACGATATGAATGAGGATGACACTGATCGTTATTATTAGTAGTAGTATCATTATCATCATCATTATCGTTATCATTATTTCCATTTCCCCTTTTATCATAATTGTTAGCGTTGTTATCACGACAATAATGTTACCATTAACAATAAAAGCGTTGATGATGATAATGAAATGTGTGGGCGACAGCTTAGGTTAAACTATTGCCCCGCATACGCACACCCAAAGGTTATTTTTTCGAACCGAGAAGTAGTGTTGTTTTTAAGTTTAGTAAACAAATTCATTCTCACCTCAGTAAACTCGAAGTTCATATTGCCATCGTTCAGGTAATGACTTAAGTTTGTTTTAAGTTCAAGTTCATTTAACACAATGCAAAGAAACCAGCAAATACTTGCTAACAGAGCAACACGATGCGAAACAGCAAACAGATCAAATGAATAAAAGTAACACAAAAACACAAACAACCAGACCGTAAAATAAGACCAACTTACAGAAAAAAATATGACAGACAAACGAATTAACAAATCAACAAAGAAAGACGAGGCAACCCGAAATACTTACAAACAAAACAAAAGCAACAATAATGAAAAAGCAAACAAATCAAAACGACAAACAAAGAAAGCCCAGCGAGCCAAAATAAACCAGGTTCCTGCAGGCGGAGCGAGCCAACGGCGCACCGCAAGCGCCACTCTCCAACACGTTTCAAAAACCTGCTGATGACAATAACATGAGAGCAACGAACTGGGAATCTCCAAGTGGGTTGTTCCAATGCAGCTGGTCTAGAGCTAACATGATTTGGAGCTTGAGATGGTGTGTGGAGCTCCCTACGCCCGTCTGACGACACGCCAGCTGCTCGCATCTGCTTGTCGATAATGGCTGCCGCTGAGGTACATTTGTCTCCTCATTTATCGGCGCTGAACAGCACTCATACTGACCAGGCGCGACTCATGGCGTCATGTCGTTGCGATGAATACAGGATGTGATGTCGGTGAGGGACAACATAACACGATATTTGGACGCAAACATGCCATGATTAAATATTCTAATGTTAAGTTCGATGGTCGGATGAGGTAGAGACGCCCACAACATCACACTTAATATCGAAGTCAACTGCTTCGAAATCATGGCGCTCTGGTGGTAAAAAGACACTTGATTCGCAGAGGCAATATGTTCGTCTCGTGTGCGTCGAACAAAGGACGGTCCCCTTTCGATGAGCCGTCTCTGGGATGTGTTATGGCTTAGATGTCCAGTCAGGCAGGTAACACCCTAACACCAACACTATCTCTTACGAGAACGCTTGTATTATCCACGCCATAAAGGGTGGTAGTGCCAGCAACTAAGGAATTATGATCGTCCTTACACAAACCGAGAGCCGAAGGGCGAGGGCGAGACGCCAGGGAAAGAATGAATAAACTTTGAAGTACCGGCATGAGAGGCAGCAACAAAAGCAATCGTGGAGGATCGGGGCAAGAAACTGCGAAGAGAAGCTCAGTTGAACTTAGACAACATCAACATGCGAGGAGGAACCAACATTGTTCTTTAAATGACAAACCTCTACAGTTTAACATAAATTTGGAGAATTTTGTATATAACCGACCACAAAAGTTTTTCTGTGTATGAGTGCATGTGAATTGCACACACACACACACACACACACACACACACACACACACACACACACACACACACACACACACACACATATATATATGTGTGTGTGTGTGTGGTGTGTACATATATACATGTATATGGCCTATATGTGTATATGTGTATGTGTGTATGTGTATGTGTATGTGTATGTGTGTGTGAGTGTGAGTGTGAGTGTGAGTGTGAGTGTGAGTGTGAGTGTGAGTGTGTGTGTGTGTGTGTGTGTGTGTGTGACACCTATATACGAGGAGGCTTCAAAAAGTTTGTGGAAATAGTCCATAACTAAAAATAATATGGAAGGATTATGATTTCAATGTACCTGAACATTCTTGTACCAACGTCTTATAACGTGTTTAAACATGAACCCTTAAATGCAGGTAATAATGCATCACCACCAATTGGAAGTCAGGCACCATTCAAGCAACATAAAATCCACCAAAATCGAGGCCAAGACAAACATTAAATTCATGGTGAAACTCGGTTGGGAGAACAGGCAAATCATTGATGCTCTGGAACAAGTTTATGGTGACAGTGCCCAAAGAAATCAATAACTTACAAATGGATAAGTCGGTTCAGACGTAGAAGAAGATGAGCCCTACAGTGGCAGGCCATCAACATTAATTTATGAGGAAAACATTGATGCTCTTCACGACATGATTGAAAAGGATAGACGAATAACCACTGAATCAGTAGCAAACATACTCAACATCTCTGTGGGTTCTGCACACATAATTCTGGTGGAGAGTTTGGGGCTAAGCAAATTTTCTGCTCAATGGGTCCCTAGGTTGTTGCACTCAGATCAGCAGCAAACAAGGGTAGATCTTTCAATGGAAATTTTACACAAGTGGGATGAGGACTCTGAAGCTTTTCTGCAGAGAATTGTGACAGAGGATGAAACATAGCTCTAACGGTAAGATCCCGAGGACAAAATTAAATCAAAGCAGTGCCTGCCCAGGGATGGAGTACACCAGTCAAAGCAAAATCTGAGCATTCAAGAGGAAAGGTCATGGCCACTGTCTTCTGGGATGCAGAGGGGATTTTGCTGGTTGACTTCCTCGAGAGCAAGAAAACAATTACATCTGCTTATTATGAATGCATTTTGAAAAAAAAAATGTCAAAAAAAGCTCAGAA